>NC_092286.1:26592769-26706588 GCF_036320965.1 Panulirus ornatus
ATGTTGTAGCACTTACCCTAGTGATGTTGTAGGACTTACCCTATTGATGTTGTAGGACTTACCCTAGTGATGTTGTAGGACTTACCCTAGTGATGTTGTAGGACTTACCCTAGTGATGTTGTAGGACTTACCCTAGTGATGTTGTAGGACTTACCATAGTGATGGTGATGTTGTGGTGTGATGTACAGTAAGGCTGGTCCCTCCTGCAGTAGAGGTTGTGTGTGGTTGTGAGCATCACAAGTGAAGCAACACAGGAGCAGGAGCTCGGCTGCCCACAGTCGCCACATTGCCCTTGTGGTAACTACACTACCACCACACGTAATGGTCCAGGACACAAGATGGTTGGTGGAGGTCTGCTCTGGTGAGCAGTTCACTACATTATGATGGCCAGGTTCAGCAGCTGGGCCCATGTTATCATCCTGGCCCACAACCACCAATATTGATAACAACATTCCAGTCATCTTGATGATGCAATCATGACCATTCGACATGTGACAAATCTACAACATTTACAATCATTTATTTATGTTTACAAGATACAACCTTGACAACAACACTGGTCTTAATGTGACCTTATCATCCATAACCCATCTATCGTAGCTACATTATAACAACATCATTACTCACACAAATCTAACCCAAATTCATAATTAGTGACTACGTCATGTTGTAGTAGTTGTAGAGGGTCAGTTGTAGTATAGCCAGGTCCGGGGTCAGCAGCCATAACCATACTGGCTTATCATCATTATCTCTCTTATCATCATCACAGTCCAGCAAGAACCACATAACACACCACCACCGGCGGAAACCACAGCCTTACTTACTTACCAACACTCACGGTAAAGGCTTAACTGTAGCGCTAAGGCCAGAGTAAAGACTTCACTGTAGCGCTAAGGCCAGAGTAAAGGCTTAACTGTAGCGCTAAGGCCAGAGTAAAGGCTTAACTGTAGCGCTAAGGCCAGAGTAAAGACTTCACTGTAGCGCTAAGGCCAGAGTAAAGGCTTAACTGTAGCGCTAAGGCCAGAGTAAAGGCTTCACTGTAGCGCTAAGGCCAGAGTAAAGGCTTAACTGTAGCGCTAAGGCCAGAGTAAAGGCTTAACTGTAGCGCTAAGGCCAGAGTAAAGGCTTAACTGTAGCGCTAAGGCCAGAGTAAAGGCTTAACTGTAGCGCTAAGGCCAGAGTAAAGGCTTAACTGTAGCGCTAAGGCCAGAGTAAAGGCTTCACTGTAGCGCTAAGGCCAGAGTAAAGGCTTAACTGTAGCGCTAAGGCCAGAGTAAAGGCTTCACTGTAGCGATAAGGCCAGAGTAAAGGCTTAACTGTAGCGCTAAGGCCAGAGTAAAGGCTTCACTGTAGCGATAAGGCCAGAGTAAAGGCTTCACTGTAGCGATAAGGCCAGAGTAAAGGCTTCACTGTAGCGATAAGGCCAGAGTAAAGGCTTAACTGTAGCGCTAAGGCCAGAGTAAAGGCTTCACTGTAGCGATAAGGCCAGAGTAAAGGCTTCACTGTAGCGCTAAGGCCAGAGTAAAGGCTTAACTGTAGCGATAAGGCCAGAGTAAAGGCTTCACTGTAGCGCTAAGGTCAGGGTAAAGGCTTCACTGTAGCGCTAAGGCCAGAGTAAAGGCTTCACTGTAGCGCTAAGGCCAGAGTAAAGGCTTAACTGTAGCGCTAAGGCCAGAGTAAAGGCTTAACTGTAGCGATAAGGCCAGAGTAAAGGCTTAACTGTAGCGATAAGGCCAGAGTAAAGGCTTAACTGTAGCGCTAAGGCCAGAGTAAAGGCTTAACTGTAGCGCTAAGGCCAGAGTAAAGGCTTAACTGTAGCGCTAAGGCCAGAGTAAAGGCTTAACTGTAGCGCTAAGGCCAGAGTAAAGGCTTAACTGTAGCGCTAAGGCCAGAGTAAAGGCTTAACTGTAGCGCTAAGGCCAGAGTAAAGGCTTAACTGTAGCGATAAGGCCAGAGTAAAGGCTTCACTGTAGCGCTAAGGCCAGAGTAAAGGCTTCACTGTAGCGCTAAGGCCAGAGTAAAGGCTTAACTGTAGCGCTAAGGCCAGAGTAAAGGCTTAACTGTAGCGATAAGGCCAGAGTAAAGGCTTAACTGTAGCGCTAAGGCCAGAGTAAAGGCTTAACTGTAGCGCTAAGGCCAGAGTAAAGGCTTAACTGTAGCGCTAAGGCCAGAGTAAAGGCTTAACTGTAGCGCTAAGGCCAGAGTAAAGGCTTAACTGTAGCGATAAGGCCAGAGTAAAGGCTTCACTGTAGCGCTAAGGTCAGGGTAAAGGCTTCACTGTAGCGCTAAGGTCAGGGTAAAGGCTTAACTGTAGCGATAAGGCCAGAGTAAAGGCTTAACTGTAGCGCTAAGGCCAGAGTAAAGGCTTAACTGTAGCGCTAAGGCCAGAGTAAAGGCTTAACTGTAGCGCTAAGGCCAGAGTAAAGGCTTAACTGTAGCGCTAAGGCCAGAGTAAAGGCTTAACTGTAGCGATAAGGCCAGAGTAAAGGCTTAACTGTAGCGCTAAGGCCAGAGTAAAGGCTTAACTGTAGCGCTAAGGCCAGAGTAAAGGCTTAACTGTAGCGCTAAGGCCAGAGTAAAGGCTTAACTGTAGCGCTAAGGCCAGAGTAAAGGCTTAACTGTAGCGATAAGGCCAGAGTAAAGGCTTCACTGTAGCGCTAAGGTCAGGGTAAAGGCTTCACTGTAGCGCTAAGGTCAGGGTAAAGGCTTCACTGTAGCGCTAAGGTCAGGGTAAAGGCTTCACTGTAGCGCTAAGGTCAGGGTAAAGGCTTCACTGTAGCGCTAAGGTCAGGGTAAAGGCTTCACTGTAGCGCTAAGGCCAGGGTAAAGGCTTCACTGTAGCGCTAAGGCCAGAGTAAAGGCTTCACTAGCGCTACGGCCAGGGAAAAGGCTTCATTGTAGCGCTAACTAGAAGTGACTTTACTTCCCCTGGCTACCAAGAAGTGACTTCACTTCCCTAGGATAACCAGAGGTGACTTTACTTCCCCTGGCTACCAAGAAATGACCTTACTTCCCTTGGCTAACCAGTGACTTTACTCTCACTGGCTACCAATAAACTACTTTACTCCCCATGGTTAACCTGAGTTAACTCAACTTCCCCTGGGTGATCAGAACTGACTTTACTTTCCCTGACTAGCCAGAAATTACTTTACTTCCCCTGGCTACCAAGAAGTGACTTTACTTCCCCTGGCTTACCAGAAGTGAATTTACTTCCCCTGGCTACCAAAATGATTTTACTTTCCCTGGCTACCAAGTGACTTTACATCCCTGGCTACCAAGAAGTTATTTTATTCCTCTGGCTGACAAGAAGTGATTTTACTTCCCTTGGCTACCATGAGGCAACTTTACTTCTTCTGGCTACCAAGAAATGACTTTACTTCACAAGGCTAATCAGAAAAGACTTTACTTCCCCTGGCTGACCAGAAAAGACTTTACTTCCCTAGGCAAATCAGGTGACTTTACTTACCCTGGCTAGCAAGAAATTACTTCAATTCCCCCAAGTGCACCAAGTGACTTTACTTCCCCTGGCTGACCAGAAGTGACTTTACTTCCCAGGCTCACTAGAAGTGACATTACTTCCCCAGGCTATCCAGAAGTGACTTTACTTCTCCCAGGCTAACCTAGAAGTGACTACTTCAGGCTATCCAAAAGTGAATTTACTTTCCCACACTACCCAGAATTGACTGTCTTGCACTACCCGAAAGTTATATGACTTGCCGAAGCTATCCAGAAATTACACTCCTTCCCGATGCTATACAATACTGACTCTCCTTCCCTATGCTACCCAGAACTGACTCTCCTTCCCTATGCTACCCAGAACTGACTCTCCTCCCCTAAGCTACCCAGAACTGACTCATCCCTATGCTACCCAGAAGTGACTCTCCCTATACTACCCCGAACTGACTCTCCTTCCCCAAGCTACTCAGAACTAACTCCTCTTCTATGCTACTGAGAACTGACTTTCCTTCCCCATGTTACCCAGAACTGACTCTCCTTCCTAGGCTACCCTGAACAAACTCTCCTTCCTAAGCTACTGCAGGCTAACCTGAACAGAATCTCCTTTCCTACCCATGCTACCCTGAACTAACTTTTCTTAGGCTACCCCAGTCTACCCTGAATGGATTCTCCTTTCCTCTCTAAGCTACCCTGTGCTAATTCTCCTTCCTAGTCTCCCCTAAACTAACTCTCCTTCCTAGGCTACCATGAATGGACATTCCTTTCCTACCTGGCAAATATAGAGTGTTTTGGTCAAGTGGTATGAGAGGTGAGAAAGTCAGGAAGAATGGTTTGGTGAAAAGAGAAGAGGTGGTGAACGCCTAGTGAAAGATAAAAGTCCAGCAAGGCATTGGGATTGGATGGTACTGCAGTTCAATTTATCAAGAAAGGAGGTGACTGTGTTGTTAATAGGTTGGTAAGCATATCCAGTGTATGTACGGATCATGGTGCAGTGCCTGAGAATTAGAGAAGTGCATGTATAGTGCCACTGTACAAAGGCAAAGAGGATAAACGTGAGTGTTCAAATGACAGAGGAATTTGTTTGTTGAGTGTACCTGGTAAATTATATGGGAGGGTATTGATTGAGAGGGTGAAGGCATGTACAGAGAATCAGACTGGGGAGTAGTAGTGTGGTTTCAGGAGTGGCAGAGGATATGTGGATCAGGTGTTTACTTTGAAGAATGTGTGAGAGAAATACTTACGAAAAACATAGGGATCTGTATGTGACTTTTACAGAGCTGGAGAGGGCATATGATAGGGTTTATAAAGATGCTTTGTGGAAGGTCTTCAGAATATATGGTGTGGGGGTAAGCTGTCAGAAGCAGTGAAAAGTTTTTATCATGGATGTAAGGTGTGTGTACGAGTTGGAGGAGAGGAGAGTAAAAGGTTCCAGTGAAGATACAGAAAGGGTGTGTGATGTCATGATGGTTACTCAATCTGTTTATGGATGGAGTGATGAGGGAGGTAAATGCAAGAGTTTTGGAAAGAGGGGCGAGTATGCAATCTGATGGGGATTAGAGGGATGTGGAAGTGAGTCAGTTGTTGTTTGCCGATGATACAGCACTGGTGGCTGATTCGAGTGAGAAACTGCAGAAGTTGGTGACTGAGTTTGGAAGAGTTTGTGAAATGAGAAAGTTGAGAGTAAATGTGAGTAAAAACAAGGTTATTAGGTTCAGCAGGATTGAGGGACAAGTTCATTAGCATGTAGGTTTGAATGGAGAAAAATTGGGGGAAGTGAAGTGTTTTAGATATCTGAGAATGGACTTGGCAGTGAATGGAACCATGGAAATAAAAGTGAGCTATAGGAAAGGGGAAGGGATGAATGTTATGGAAGAGATAAAAAATGTGTATGTTTGAGGGAATAGCAGTTCCAACAATATTACTTGGTTGCGAGGCATGGGATTAAAAAGGGTTGTGTGGAGGAGAGGAGGTGTGTTGGAAATGAAATGTCTGAGGACAATATGTGGTGTGAGGTACTTTGATCAAGTAAGTAATGAAAGAGTAAGACAGATGTGTGGTAATAAAAAGAGTGTGGTTGAGAGAGCAGAAGAGGGTGTATTGAAATGGTCTGAACATATGGAGAGAATTAGTAAGGAAAGGCTGACAAAGAGGATATATGTGTCAGAGGTGAAGGGAACAAGAAGCTGGAGACCAAACTGTAGGTGGAATATAAAAGTGAAAAAGATTTTCAGTGATCGGGGCCTGAATGTACAAGAGGGTGAAAGGCGTGCAAGGAATAGAGTGAATTGGAATGATGTGGTATAATGGGGTCAACGTGCCATCAATGGACTGAACCAGGGCAAGTGAAACGTCTAGGGTAAACCATGGAAAGGTCTGTGGGGCCTAGATGTGGATAGGAGCTGTAGTTATGTGTTGCACTACACTGACAGCTAGAGAATGGGTGTGAGAAGATGTGGCCTTTCTTCATATATTTCCTAGTGCTACCTCGCTGATGCAGACGGTGGCGACGCTGTTTCCTGTTGGGTGGGGTGACGCTAGGAATGGATAAAGGTGAGCAAGTATGAATATGTACATGTGTATATATATGTCCACAAACATAAAATCTCTCCTTCTCACACATAACAATTGACAACACTTGACTCATACAACTCAATCTTCATAACAGCTGCTTTTTTTGTGGTGAGCATAATGAGATGGCCCTGCCTTTAGGCAAAATGGTAGAAGCAACAGACAGAAGTAGTAGGTAGGAACAACAGACAGGAGCATTAGGCAAAAGTTGTAGGTAGAAACATTTGGGGGAGTATTAGGTAGAAGTAGATGGCTGGAACATTAGGCAGGAACATAGGGAAGACACATTAAGAAGTAGTAGTTGATAAAATCATTACGTATGAGCCTCTGGAAATGTTGTGCCAGTTGCCCTCTGCTAGTGGCCCTTTAAGGGTGAGACACTAAAGGCTATGAAGTGGCGCTGAAGTTCACCAGTAATGGAGACTTTGTGATGTTCATACCCTTGAGAGAATTTGTGAAGGGAAAAGGCATCTGAGATATACATAAATAGATTGACAGTTCCTCTCTTAACAATGAGAGATTCAGACTATCTCACTCTGGAGGACTTACGAGTTCTGATAGCATCATCTTTCCTGACTGGTCACTGGTTTTCAGGGGGCCAATCAACTATGATGAAGTATTGTTGCCTGGATTCTAAGCACTATGTGAAAGCTAACCCGTTTGCTTTCCTGCAGTGTATGACAATCTTCTTGGTTGCTGTGTTGGTGTGGTAGGCCAGGTATCAGCATGGCTAAGTGATCAAAAGACAGTTTGTGCAGTGTGCTCCAGGTGGTCCTTGTGTGCAGAGCTAGTATGCAAAAGATATCTAGTGTGGGTGGCTGCTGAAAATAGTGCATTATATGTCCAGCTGCATAGGCTAAGGATTTTGAAAGGATATAGATACTTTATGAGTAGTTCACCTTAGAAATATTGAAAGTGAGTGCCGAGTCATGCATGATAGGAGGCACTGAAATACTGACACAGACAGGTGTTGATTGTTGCAATCAGTAGTTAAAGTGTATCTGAATGGAAATGTGGTGAGGGGAAGTATGTAGGTACTGATTATCCTCTGTCCACAAACATACAATCTTTCCCTGTCACACATAATACTCAAAAACACTTAATTCACACAAATTATTCTTTGTAACTCTAGATTTTCCTGCTGTGAGCACTATGTGCTAGCTCTGCCCTTTGGCAAAATGACAGGAGCAGTAGATAGAAATAGCAGGTAGAAATATTACACAGAAGAATTAGGTAGAAACATTAAGAAGTAGTAGGTAGGATTAATAGGAGGGATCATTAAGTAGAAGTGGTAGGTTGGATCATTAGGTAGGAGACTCGGAAAACACTGCACTAGTTACCCTCTGCTAGAGGCCTGTTAAGGATGAAGCACTACAGGCTATAAAGATGCACTGAAGTTCATCAGTTATGGAGATTCTTGCTGTGGCCACTCTCTTAAGGGAGTTCCAAAAGGAAATGGGCATCAGAGATATAAACAGATCGATAAGGTTAGGTTGAAGTGCAGTGTAGTTTTCTATTTAAAGACTGTTTTTCATGGGTGTTGTCTGTGTCTCTGAACTGTTTTATATTCTGAGTGGTGTTGGGTTGATGTGGTGAACAAGTGTTATAAGTCTTTCTCCTTGTCATTGTTGTCTCACTTGCCTTAAAGTTGTATAGTTATAGAAAGGTAGGAGGGTGGCACTGGAGGTAAGTCTAGTTTCTTCAATGAGAGTTATGTGTATGCTGAGTCTTTGGATTTGATTAAGTTTTTCTGTTTGATGTTACTGGCTTTTCACTGTCCATCACAAAAAGTATGGTGGCTTACATCATGTGTACTACCAATCTATCATGTTTTTCTTTTATGCATCTAATATCAAACTCTGATGGATTGATAACAGACAAAATGAACATAGCCATCATACAATAAGTTAGAAAAAAAGAATCAAATAGATTCAAAAAACAGTGAAATCACTTTATTGCACAATCATTATGTGATAATCATAATACAATGTGGCAATTAATGAAATACTTTTGAGCATTTCACTTCATGTACTGCATAAACTTAATATGTAAGTAGCAGGGTTGAACTTACCCTCTCAGACATCCCTAGGCCAATTTTTCAAAGCCATCCCACCCATACCCACACTCAAACTTACCATAAACTCTGTATGCTTATCATCTTTACAAACTATACTTTTTTCTACATAACTTGGCACAAAAAGTGTATAGCTGTATCAATATGCTGCCCTAAGCCATGGCTAAGTTTGATCTACTCAGAAATCTAGCCCTGCTATGCAGTACAGCACACATCTGCTGTGGTCTCTGTGAATCCATCTCCAAAACCATGCTTTACAGGTACCAGCACTGGTTTCTCATCACACATTGGGCACAGTTCATTTCTGACTTGAGATGACCGCATCCATATTATGAGGTTATATCTGTCAAAGGAAATAATTTGTGATCAGAGTAAGTAAAATCCACTGACAGCAATCACACAGGGAAGTTTCATAATCATGCATCAACATTTCAGTATCAATAACTTGTCCATAATAATATAAATATAAAACCATATCTGATTTTGGTTAAACAACCTTCCTGGTACTTATTTTTTGGTTACTAATCTTATTTATTAATTATACTTAGCTGCTGTGTCCTGTGTTAGCGAGGTAGTACAAAGAAACAAACAAAAGAATGGCCCAACCCACCCACATACAAATGTATAAACATAAACGCCCACACGCGCACATATACATACCTATATATTTCAAAGTATACATACACAGACATATACATATATGCACATGTACATACTCATACTTGCTGCCTTCATCCATTCCTGTTGCCACCCCGCCACACATGAAATTACACCTCCCTTCCCCTGCGCGTGTGCAAGGTAGCGCTAGGAAAAAACAAAGGCCACACTCATTCACACTCAGTCTCTAGCTGTCACCGAAACCACGGCTCCCTTTCCACATCCAGGCCCCACAAACTTTCCATGGTTTACCCCAGACACTTCACATGCCCTGGTTCAATCCACTGACAGCTCATCAACACCAGTATACCACATCATTCCAATTCACTCTATTCCTTGCATGCCTCTCACCCTCCTGTACGTTCAGGCCCCGATCGCTCAAAATCTTTTTCACTCCATCCTTCCACCTCCAATTTGGCCTCACACTTCTCCTCGTTCTCTCCACCTCTAACACACATATCTTCTTTATCAATCTTTCCTCACTCATTCTCTCCATGTGACCAAACCATTTCAATACATTCTCTTCTGCTCTCTCAATCACACTTTTTTTATTACCACACATCTCTCTTACCCTTTCATACTTACTTGATCAAACCACCTCACACCACATATTGTCCTCAAACATTTCACTTCCAACACATCTACCCTCCTCCGCACAACCCAATCTATAGCCCATGCCTCACAATCATATAACATTGTTGGCACTACTATTCCTTCAAACATACCCATTTTTGCTTTCAGAGATAATGTTCTAAACTTGCACACATTCTTCAATGCTCCCAGAAGCTTTGCCACCTCACCAACCCTGTGACTCACTTCTGCTTCCAAGGTTCCATCCGCTGCCAAATCCACTCCCAGATATCTAAAGCACTTTACTTCTTCCAATTTTTCTCCATTCAAACTTACCTCCCAGTTAACTTGTCCCTCAACCCTACTGAATCCAATAACCTTGCTCTTATTCACATTTACTCTCAGCTTCCTCCTTTCACACACTTTACCAAACTCAGACACCAGCTTCTACAGTTTCTCATTTGAATCAGCCACCAGCACTGTATCATCAGTGAACAGCAGCTGTCTCACTTCTTAAGCCCTCTTATCCACAACAGACTGCATGCTTGCCTCTCTCTCCAAAACTCTTGCATTCACCTCCCTAACAACCCCATCCATAAACAAATTAAACAACCATGGAGACATCACGTACCCCTGCAGCAAACCAACATTCACTGGGAACCAACCACTTTCCTCTCTTCCTACTCATACACATGCCTTACATTCTTGATAAAAACTTTTCACTGATTCTAACAACTTGCCTTCCACACCATATACTCTTAATACCTTCCAAAGAGCATCTCTATCAACTCTAACATATGCCTTCTCCAAATCCATAAATGCTACATACAAATCCATCTGTTTTTCTAAGTATTTCTCACATACATTCTTCAAAGCAAACACCTGATCCACACATCCTCTACCACTTCTGGAACCACACTGCTCTTCCTCAGTCTGATGCTCTGTATATGCCTTTGCCCCTTAAATCAATACCCTCCCATATAATTTCCCAGGAATACTCAACAAACTTATACCTCTGTAATTTGAATACTCACTTTTATCCCCTTTGCCTTTGTACAATGGCACTATGTGACTCATTCCACCAATCCTTAGGCACTTCATCATGAACCAAACATACAGTGAATATCCTTACCAGCCAGTCAACAACACAGTCACCCCCAAACCCACCACCTTGCTGGCTTTCATCTTCCACAAAGCTCCCTTACCTCTTCTCTGTTTACAAAACCATTCTCCCTGACCCTCTCACTTTGCACACCACCTCAACCAAAACACCCTATATCTGCCACTCTATCATCAAACGCATTCAACAAACCTTCAAAATACTCCTCACTTCACCACTACTTGTTTTTACCTCCCCATTAGCCCCCTTCACTGCTGTTCCCATTTGTTCTCTTGTCTTAAGCACTTTATTTACCTCCTTCCAAAACATCTTTTTATTCTCCTAAAATCTAATGATATTCGCTCATCTCAACTCTCATTTGCCCTCTTTTTCACCTCTTTCACCTTTCTCTTGACCTTCTGCCTCTTTCTTTTATACATCTCCCACTCATTTGCATCACTTCCCTGCAAAAATCATCCAAATGCCTCTATTCTCTATCACTAACAATCTTACTTCTTCATCCCACCACTCACTACCCTTTCTAATCTGCCCACCTCCCACCTTTCTCATGCCACAGGCATCTTTTGCACATGCCATCACTGCTTCCCTAAATACATCCCATTCCTCCCCCACTCTCCTTACGTCACTTGCTCTCACCTCTTTCCATTTTGCACTCAATCTCTCCTGGTACTTCCTCACACAAGTCTCCTTTCCAAGCTCACTTACTCTCACCACTCTCTTCACCCCAACATTCTCCTTTTCTGAAAACCTCTACAAATCTTCACCTTCGCCTCTACAAGATAATCAGACATCCTCCAGCTGCCCCTCTCAGCACATTAACATCCAAAAGTCTCTCTTTCACATGTCTATCAATAACGCTCTCTGGGCATCTCTCCGACTTACATATGTATACTTATGTATATCTCTCTTTTTAAACCAGGTATTCCTAATCGCCAGTCCTTTTTCAGCACACAAAATGTACAAGCTCTTCATCATTTCCATTTACAACACTGAACACCCATGTACCCCAATTATACCCTCAACTGCCACATTACTCACCTTTGCATTCAAATCACCCATGACTTTATAACCTGGTCTCATGCATCAAAGCTGCGAACACACTCACTCAGCTGCTCCTAAAACACTTGCCTCTCATGATCTTTCTTCTCATGACCAGGTGCATAGGCACCAATAATTGCACATCTCTCTCCATCCACTTTCAGTTTTGCCCATATCAATCTAGAGTTTACCCTCTTACACTCTATCAAATACCCCCATAACTCCTGCTTCAGGAGCAGTGCTACTCCTTCCTCTGCTCTTGTCCTCTCACCAACCCCTGACTTTATTCCCAAGATATTCCCAAACCACTCTTCCCCTTTACCCTTGAGCTCCGTTTTACTCAGAGCCAAAACATCCAGGTTCCTTTTCTCAAACATATTTCCTATCTTGGTTACATCCACACACATTTAGACACCCCAATCTTCGGGAAGGATGAGCACTCCCCGCATGACTCCTTCTTCTGTTTCCCCTTTTTGGATACTTATATCTAGTAAATAATATTTCATAATAAAATCATACAAAAAAAATCAGCCATCTTTATAGCAGGGGTCTGAACCTCTCCCATTCAAGAACAGGGGTCTGAAACTCTCCCCTTCTTGCATTTCCATTCCTAAAAGTTGAAACGGGAGCAGCCATGTGAGGAATGCTCATCCTCCTCAAAGGCTCAAGCTGGGGTGTCTGACAATATTTGAATGTAACCAATGTGAGAAGGTAAAAATAGGTTGTATGTTTGAGGAGAGGATCTCAGATGTTCTAGCACCGACAGAAACAAGGTTCAGGGAAAAAGGGGAAGAAAGATTTGGATATGATTTAGAGGTAATGTCAGCGTAAGGGAGTCGGCTATCCCTTGGGTAGCTGAAGTTGTGGGAATGTGTGAAAGAGTGTAAAGAAGTGTAAGCTCCAAACACGTGTGGATTAAAATGAAAATGCATTGTGACACATAGGAATATTAATGCATATGCATCTGACCATGAGAAGTGTTTTGGAGGAGCAAGCAGAGTGCCTTAGTAGTTCTGATATGAGTGATGGAAGATTTGAATTTGAAAGTGGGTAAGGTGGCAGTTGAGCATATAGTTGGGGGGCATGAGTTATTCAGTGATGTGAATGGAAATGGTAAACAGCTTTTGGAGTTGAGTGCTGAAAAAAAGACTGATGATTGGGTATATCTGCTTTAAAAAGAGGTAGGAAGAATACTGGAGGGAAAGAAATAGTGGAAGAATGCATGGAATGATGTATGAGAGAGAGAGGCATGTAAGGAAAGGGATAAGTGGAGACTCTTTGGCCATAGCCACCCCTTGATGGGAGTTCCCAGAGGAAATGCACATCAGAGATATAAATAGATAGATACAAAAATATCCGTGGAGTAAAAAAGATGGTAAGCAGGCATTATTGCATCATGCACTAAGGGTAGGCATCCAAAAGGAGAGACTTAAGCTAAGAATATGGTGAGAGGGGAAGCTGGTGGAATATCTAATCATTAATTGGTGGAGGAAAGGATGAAGATTTGTGGAGGCTTTAAGAAAAGACGAAATAATATGGTTACGATGGGATAGTGAAAATAAGTGAGCTCAGAAAAGTCACTTGTATGAAGAGATACCATGGTCTATGGTAGAGGTGTTTAATCTGTTTACATATAGGTTGGTGAAGGAGGTTAATGCAAGGGTCTTGGAGAGAGGGTAAGGTATGCAGTCTGTTAGTGTGGGAGGCCTGGGAGGTGAGTCAGTTGACTGCTGCTGGCATAGTGCTGGTGGCCTATTCAAGTGAGACACTACTGAAGTTGTGGTTGAGTCTGGGAGAGTGTGTGAAAAGAGGATGTTGAAAGTATATGTGAACAAAAGCAAGGTTACTAAGCTTAACAAAGCAAAGGGACAGGTCAGTTGGGATGTGAGTTTAAATGGAGACATTGGAGGAAGTGAAGTGTATAGATACCTGGGAATAGACATGGCAGAGAATGGAACCATGGAAGGTGAGGCAAGCCATTGATTGGGATGAGCTGACAAAGGTTCTAAAAGCAATGAGGAATGTCTGGAAAGAGAGGTCATAATAAGAGAGGGCAAAATTGGTCAATGGCAGTATCACAGCCAGTGAGGTTTGAATGTGCTGCTACTGAGGTATGGGATCAAAAACTGGTTAAAGTTTTGAATCTCAATGCCTCAAGGGGATACTCGAGTTTTCTGGAGTATCTAAGTCTCACCCTGCCTTCTCGTGGTGACCTCTCTACTACACTCTTACAGATGGAACACAAGGGGAAGGCTACTACTCTCTTACAGGTGGAACACAAGGGTACGCTACTACACTCTTACAAGTGGAACACCAGGGTACGCTACTACACTCTTACAGGTGGAACACAAGGGGAGGCTACTACACTCTTACAGGTGGAACACAAGGGGAGGCTACTACACTCTTACAGGTGGAACACAAGGGGAGGCTACTACACTCTTACAGATGGAACACAAGGGGAGGCTACTACACTCTTACAGATGGAACACAAGGGGAGGCTACTACACTCTCACAGATGGAACACAAGGAGAGGCTACTACACTCTTACAGGTGGAACATGAGGGAAGGCTACTACACTCTTACAGATGGAACACATGGGGAGGCTACTACACTCTTACAGGTGGAACACAAGGGGAGGCTACCACAATCTTACAGGTGGAACACAAGAGAAGGCTACTACACTCTTACAGATGGAACACAAGGGGCAGCTACTACTTTCTTACAGATGGAACACAAGGGGAGGCTACTACAATCTTACAGGTGGAACACAAGGGGAAGGCTACTACACTCTTACAGGTGGAACACAAGGGGAGGCTACTACACTCTTAAAGGTGGAACACAAGGGGAGGCTACTACTCTCTTACAGATGGAACATAAGGGGAAGGCTACTACACTCTTAAAGGTGGAACACAAGGGGGAGGCTACTACACTCTTACAGATGGAACACAAGGGGAGGCTACTACACTCTTAAAGGTGGAACACAAGGGGAGGCTACTACTCTCTTACAGATGGAACACAAGGGGAAGGCTACTACACTCTTAAAGGTGGAACACAAGGGGGAGGCTACTACACTCTTACAGATGGAACACAAGGGAAAGGCTACCACACTCTTACAGGTGGAACACAAGGGGAAGGCTACTACACTCTTACAGATGGAACACAAGGGAAAGGCTACCACACTCTTACAGATGGAACACAAGGGGAAGGATAATACACTCTTACAGATGGAACACGAGGGAAGGCTACTACACTCTTACAGATGGAACACAAGGGAAAGGCTACTACACTCTTACAGGTGGAACACAAGGGGAGGCTACTACACTCTTACAGGTGGAAAACGAGGGAAGGCTACTACACTCTTACAGGTGGAACACAAGGGGAGGCTACTACACTCTTACAGGTGGAAAACGAGGGAAGGCTACTACACTCTTACAGGTGGAACACAAGGGGAGGCTACTACACTCTTACAGGTGGAAAACGAGGGAAGGCTACTACACTCTTACAGGTGGAACACAAGGGGAAAGCACTGCTTGATTCCATCAGGGAAACAGTAGTGGTATTTCTTTTTTTATACAGACTTGAGAGGTCCTGGGTTTTAGTTTTTTGACCAATTTGGGAACCCCACCAACCATGGGAAACACTGCACTGAATTTGACCTTTACCAGTGGCCTGTCAAGGATGAGGCACAAAAAGGCTAAGAAGCAGCACTGGAGTCTACCAGTTATGTTGGGGAGTAAAAAGGACAAGCAACTGAAGGTGACGGTGCTGAATGTTAATGGGATAACTAGTGAGAGTAAAATCAGGGAGCTTGTGGAGAAATTCAGAAGTTATAGTTTGGATGTGCTGCAGAGTGGGAAAACCCATAACCTTGGATAGGGTGTATGGAATGAAAACGGAAATGACGAATGCACATCACAGGAGGGCATGGAAGCAGGAGAGCTATGGATGGGAATGAATGAAAATTAACAGGTATGAGGGAAAGCAGGATGTTCAATTGTGTTATCATCAAGACTATGGTATGGAATGGATCAAGAATAGTGTGGGTGAAAAGAAAGACTGAAACTGTGAAGTATGCATGGGTATGTGTATATGCACCTATGAATATGAGGACTGTGCAAGGCAAGGATGAAATGAATTGTTTCTGGAGAAAATTGAATGACTGTATGAATGGTTTGGAGATGTAAAGGTGGTTTTATAGGGTGACATGAATGCAAAGGTGGAAGGTGAGCCAGCACTTCAGTGGCTGTGAAGTTGCACTCCTCTGACCCAGGTCACTGTCTTTTCATTCTCCATCACCCACACATGGACAACTGGCACTCTGTACACAAACATACAATCTCTCCTTGACATATATAACACCTGACAACACTTAACTCACACAGCTCATTCTTGGTAACTCCTGATTTTCCTGCACTGAGCACTATGTGCAAGCCCTGCCTTTTGGCAAGATGGTAGGAGCAGTAGATAGCAGGAGTAGATATGAATATTTAAGCAGGAGTATTAGGTAGAAGTAGTGGGTAAGAACATCAGGAAGGAGCATCAAGCAGAATTAGTCACTAAGAACATTAGGTAGAAGCCTCTGTAAACACTTCACTAGAGTTGCCCTCTGCCAGTTGCCTGTTAAGGGTGAGGCACTAAAGGCTACGAAGCAGCACTGGAGTTCACTTGTTATGGAGACTTTGTTGCCATGGCCACCCCTTGAGGGAGTTCCAGTTGGGAAAAGGTGTCAGAGATATAGATAGATAGATAGATTGGTGGAATGTGATGATATCGGTAAGATAGTTGTTAAATGTGGAGTGCCTGGAGCAAATGTGAATGAAATTCATCCTGTGGATGCCTGTGCTGAAAGGGGACTGTTCCTTGCAAACACCTTTTTCTTTTTCAGCACAAAATAATCCACAAGTATACATGGATGAAAAATGATGGAAGAGAAGAACACAGTTGTTTCACTGACTATGTGGCAGTGGATGAAAGGCTGAGAAAGGCTCTGCTAGATGCTAGAGTTGTGAGAGGATTCTTTGGAGATTCTGACCATTCTGTAGTTCTTGTGGGGGTGAAGATCTGGGAGAAGTGGAGGTATGGTGTAAGGAAGAGAGGAGAGGTAAAAGTGCTGGTAAGCAAGGGGATGAATCAGAAAGAATACAAGGAGGTGTATGAAATGAGGGTGTCAAAAGTTTAGATGGAAGTGCAGTAAAAGTAGGGATGCAGTCAGTTGTGAATGAGGTGTTTAAAATGTTCAGAGAAAGATGGTTAAAGGTTGTTAAATTAGTAGTTGGATACAAAATTGTGAGATACAGGAATAAAAAGGGAAATGCTTGATGGATGGATGAGATTAGAAATGCAGACTGGTTGGCTAAGTTGACCTCAAGAGCTGGGGTCCTGCCTCTCCTATGGAAAGAATTCAGTATCTTTTCAGTGGCAAAGTCAGTGGACCAGCCTGACCATAACAAAGAAATACAAGCCACAAGCAGCAGACTGGACGAACTCATACAGGAAGAACAGAAGGGAGGAAGTCGTGCTAGCCCATCTACGTCTCAACTCCACATACAACACCCACCTACAACTGTATATCAACCAAAACTTTCCACCAAGATGTGAAGCTTGCCAAACAAACTTAATAGACCATCTTCTCATGTAATACACAAAGCACTGGGAAAACAAGAAGTTTGACAAACTATTTCAAGAAAAAGAATTTAGATTTCACCATATACAATCTCCTTGGTGATGATATCAATGTAACCAACATACTGATTATCTTTCTAAAGGAAATGGAAATAATCAAGATGATTTAAGGTGGTTCACTGGTTCGACTCTGTGCTGGAGCTGGCTTGGGGATGTGACTGCTTCTGATTTGGGCTGGCTGTGTGATGAATGAAGCAATCTGTTCATTATGCTGCTAGCCCATAGTGGGGTTGGTTCGGCTAGGAGTTGTGGTGTTGAGCTGACAAATTGTCAGTTTTAATATTTCATGATTTATATATGTTTCATGCCAAGGTGAAGGACTATCTCTAATCTGTCCTATCTTTTCGCAGTCATTCTGGCAGCTACACTAGTGAATGCTGTGCTGACTGGGTGGTGTTTGCTGCCACATTAACACAATATCCACTTACTAACTTTTATTCCAATATCTATATTCTTTTCATTTTTATAATCATCATTAGCATCATAATTACTATTAATACCATTATTATCATTACTATTATGATTATTGTTATCATCATTATCATTATTACTATTGCTGTTGTTATCACTATTCCGCTATATGCCTAGATAGCACTCATAGGTAGAAATAGAATTATTATGTAGGTACTTTATACAGTTAAAAATCAAACATGGTTGCAGGCCTAATGGCCTCACTTACAGGTCACTGACTGTTAAGCCCAACAAAACAATAAAAAACCAGTTTTTCAAATTATGTAAAAGAAATACTTCTTTTTTACGCATAAGTATTTTTTTGGAAAACTATCATTACATGAAATGTCCCAAAAGGACATCCTTCTTAAAACATAACTGTACTTGCATCATTACAGAAAATAAAAATGTGACCAATTACAATGACTACAGAATTCAAGAAAACACTGTGGTAATGCACTGCTCTAACTAAAGAACCAGCTTCATGAACAGGAAATAAATAAAGTTTCTTACCTGACACCTTCTGATATTGGCAATGCTCCATGAAGCTGCTGGCCACGATGTAATAATCCTCTGCCTATGTGGTGAGTGTACCCTAATCTTTGTGAAGATACTTCATTCCTCATTGGTCCAAAGTAAAGTTCTCCATCAGTGTAGTCTTCATTCAAGGAAACATTCAGAGTTACCTGAAGCAATGGAAAAAAAAAAAAAAAACAGCAATCTAACCTTTGTATGTATCATATTTAGAAAGCAAATAATTTTTCGCTACACAAGAGTGTAGCCAAAGATGGGCCATACTGTAAACAGTGCAATTAAGAGAGCTTTAAAGATGGGTCATACTGTAAACACTGCAGTTAAGAGAGCTTTACAAACTTTACTCCTGGTGCCCCTGACACATACATCTTCTGGTACATCTTTCGACTCTATCTTTTCCCCACCTCCTATTTCTATGTTCTCTACATGAACATACTCTCAGTGACTCTTACCTTATTCTTGTCCACTGAGATAAAAAAATTTCCATTATTCCTTAAAACTCATGGCCACTTGTTTCCTTACTCCTTTTACTAAGTCCTGATAACAGCCACCACTATATTCATCTTTATTCAATATTCATCTATTTATCTACATCTCTGATGCCCATTCCCCAAGGGAACTCCCTCAAAGGGGTGGCCATGGGAAATAAGTCTTCATAAATGGTAACTCCTGTGCTGATTCTTTGCCTTTAGTGCCTCAATTTCTCTCCTCTTTATTGCTTTTTTTAATTGAAAAGGCTCTTGTCACAGTGAAATATCATCAAGGCCAAGCCTTGAAAGAATAAAAGGGGAAAGCAAAAAGTTAATCAAAATAGAAAACATGTGTATAATCAATGTATGGACTGAAGAGACATTAAGCTAACCTGATTTCTTAGTTCTCATGAAATAGAAGGCAAGGCCAGCAATTCTTACATGAAAGATGTAAGACAGTTCTCTGCATCACTTCAACACCCCAAAGCCAGTACAACATCCATCACACTCCTGTATTCTACTCTGGTCTGTTATTCTTAACTCCATTCTCACTCAAAGGAAGTGGATTAGGACTGGATTATAAAATTTTAACTTATAAGCCAGGCACTGGAGCCACTAAAGCTATTCAGCATGGACTCAATAGGATGTGGACTAAATCAATAATTTCTCTTATACATACATGCCCTAAACTTTACAAACAAAATCAATTCATCAAGGGAGATTAATATTTACATTTATCAGAGCAGACTGAGCTGTCGGGTAATTGGGCATGGACCAAGGGTATAACCCTCAGGGAACCCACATCAAAGTCAGTATGAGGTAATACTGAACCAATCTATGTCAAGCCCGTCCATGATACTGAATTACTGATAGCAAGGTAGCTAGCGGCCAGGAGTGTCAGCTAGTACTCCTAAACTTAAGGTTCTATTTTGTGTGGCTCTGTGACCACCTGAGCCTCTTATATATTATTTCAAAGTTTTTTCTTTTTCTTTCATACTTTTCAACAGTTTCCCACATTAGCTAGGTAAAGCCAAGAACAGATGAAAAAGAAGCCTCGTTCAATCACATTCATCCTCTAGCTGTCATGAGTAATACAAGGAAACCTCAGAGATGTGTGGTAATAAAGAGTGTGGGTGAGAGAGCAGAAAAGGGTATATTGAAATACTCTGGTCACATGGAGAGAATGAGTGAAGAAAGATTGACAAAGAGGATGTATGTGTCAGAGGTGGAGGGAATGAGGAGAGGAGGGAGACCAAATTGGAGGTGGAAGGATGGAAAGAAAAAGATTTTGAGCGATTGGGTCTAGAACATACAGAAGGGTGAAAGGCATGCAAGGAATAGAGTGAATTGGAATAATGTGGTATACCGAGGCTGACGTGCTGTCAATGAATTGAACCAAAGCATGTGAAGCGTCTGGGGTAAACCATGGAAAGTTTTGTGGGGCCTGGATGTGGAAAGGGAGCTGTGGTTTTGGTGCATTACACATGACAGCTAGAGACTGAGTGTAAACAAATGTGACCTTTGTTGTTGTTTCCTGGCACTACCTCGCGTGCATGCAGGGGGAGGGGGGGTGTCATTTCATGTGTGGCAGGGTGGCAGCAGGAATGGATGAAGGCAGCATGTATGAATAAGTACATGTGTATATATATCTGTGTATGTATATGTATGTGTACGGTGAAATGTATAGGTATGTATATGTGATTGTGTGCGCGTGTATACATGTGTATATGGGTTGGTTGGGCCATTCTTTCGCCTATTTCCTTGCGCTATCTTGCTAGTGTGGGAGAAGGTGTCAAAGTATAATAAAAAAGAAAACAAATATATATATATCCCCGGTGATAGGGGAGAAAGAATACTTCCCACACATTCCCCGCATGTCGTAGAAGGCAACTAAAGAGGAAGGGAGGGGGAGGCTAGAAACCCTTCCCTCCTTGTATTCTAACTTTCTAAAAGAGGAGACAGAAGAAGGAGTCATGTGAGGAGTGCCCATCCTCTTCGAAGGCTCAGATTGGGGTGTTTAAATGTGTGTGGATGTAATCAAGATGAGAAAAAAGGAGAGATAGCAATTATGTTTGAGGAAAGGAACCTGGATGTTTTGGCTCTGAGTAAAACGGAGCTCAAGGGTAAAGGGGAAGAGTGGTTTGGGAATATCTTGGGAGTAAAGTCAAGGGTTGGTGAGAGGACAAGAGCAAAGGAAGGAGTAGCACTACTCCTGAAGTGGGAATTATGGAAGTATAAGTTGTAAGAAAGTAAACTCTAGATTGATATGGGTAAAACTGAAAGTGGATGGAGAGAGATGGGTGATTATTGGTGCCTATACACCTGGTCATGAGAAGAAAGATCATGAGAGGCAAGTGTTTTGGGAGCAGCTGAGAGAGTGTGTCAGCAGCTTTGATGCACGAGACCGGGTTACAGTGATGGGTAATTTGAATGCAAAGGTGAGTAATGTGGCAGATGAGGGTATAATTGGTGTACATGGGATGTTCAGTGTTGTAAATGGAAATGGTGAAGAGCTTGTAGATTTGTGTGCTAAAAAAGGACTGGTGACTGGGAATACCTGGTTTAAAAAGAGATATACATAAGTATACGTATGTAAGTAGGAGAGATGGCCAGATGGAAAATGAAACATGATAAGTTCCCAAGTGCACTTTTGTGTAATAATCACATCATCAGGGGTGATGCATGAGAGAAATATAACAGTCAGTTGATATACAATGAAGAGACGTAGCTAGGACGCCATTTGGTAAACATGCGATTTATATGTGTGTGTGTGTGTGTGTGTGTGTGTGTGTGTGTGTGTGTGTGTGTGTGTGTGTGTGTGTGTGTGTATCCTGTGTAATAATCACATCATCAGGGGAGACAGGATAGAAATAAAACATTCAGTTGATATACAACGAAGAGACGTAGCCAGGACACCATTTGGTAAACATGCGATTTATATATGTGTGTGTGTGTCCACTTATCCTGTGTAATATGTTAGTATAATATCTAACTATTATGCACAATTTATTAGTTATGTAAGGTATTATGACTCATACTGAAGGCACTACACAGTTGAAAGTATTCGTGACGTCAGTGGCATCCATCAGGGGTTTGGATCCAACCATTTATCTCACTTAATGTTTCGAAGCATATAATATTAGAAGCCCTAATAGGTATCATCTGAACTTCAGATGGCAAACTGCTGACATTCGTTCCACACGTCCCATCACCAAATGTCAAAATGAATTTGATGAAGATTGCTCAATGCTCAATGAAAGACTCAGGCCTGAAGCCATTAGAAATATCGTGGGAGCTAGGGATGTCTATCACAAGTGTATAAATGGTTAAGAAGATGGGATGAAGAGAAACATCTTGATGATCAGCCTAAGTCAGGTCGCCACAGAGAAACTTCACCAGCTCAGGATGAAGCTATACATGAGCAGCTGTAGCAACCCCCTTCGCAAATGCCATCATCATTAGGGAACAGCTAAGACTCGATGTTACTCCAAGGATTGTGAGGAAGGGGCTACACGAGTCTTGCATACACCACTGGATACCTGCTATCAAAGAAAAGCTCAGTGAGAGACACAAAGAAAACTGACCTCACTTTGCCCAACAGTACACAGACAAGGGATTGGACTACTGGAGACATGTCATTTGGAGTGATGAAAAGTCTTTCTGTTCATAATAATATGGGAAAGTTTATCACTGGAGCAGAAAAAATGAAAAGCAAAACTATATAAGTATGATATATATTGCAGAGACCAAAATACAACAGGATTTCACAGTTATTCACTTATTCCTTTGCTTATGTCTACAAGGATATTACATAATCAATTACATCTTCTATTGCAATGCAGTGCCTATGGTTACTAAGAATATTAGTTTGCTTTGTAAAAATATCACACTGCTTATCTTTTCAATCCTGTTCCTACTGTTCTCTACATCTCTGTTGGCTACAGGACAAGTTAATATCATAACATGCAGTGAATGCCAATAAAAGCCTTTCCTACTTATTGTCCATTGGTTCATTGGTTTTTCTCTTTTATGTATCATAGTTGTACACTGGATAACAGAATAATCAAATATCAAACAAATCTTTTTGAAACAGGACAGGAATGTGTGGTACAACATCTATAAAGTGGCCAGGAGCAGTCATGTCACTGCCAATATTTAGGAATGGATCTACCTGCATGAGGTAGGTGAACTGGCTGACATCGAGGGACGTTTAACTGCAGACAAGTATACAGAAATACTTGACGAAGCCATGCTCTGCTCGGTGTGGACCTACACTCTACCCTACTCGGATAGCATCATCTTTATGCAGGACAACTGCCCAAAACACATGGCCAGGATCATAAGACACTGGTTCCAAGATCAGAGGAATGTCAAACTCCTCAAATATCCAAGCAAAGCAAGCAATCTCAATCCTATTGATAACATATGGGCAAATACTGTTAGTGTGCAGGAGCCAGTACAGGAACATTCTTCGGATCAACTGGTACGGCACATAAAGAGGGAGTAGGAAATCCTATGGAGGAAGCCTCAACTGGTGTTCAGGCACATGGCTTCTGTTCTCGAGCTGCTACGGGAAGTAATTGAAATGGGCGGAAGCTGGACTGGCCACTGAATATGGGTCATTGAAATGTCAGCACGTTTGAGTAAATTTGTATGTATAAGTATGGGCAGCTGTGACTTGTAATAAAAATAAACATGCTTTACCATTTTTCAACGACACCTGCTTGTCACACTTACAACAGCACAAACTTACATATGAATAAACTTCCCCTCTGCAGTATCTACCATAGATGGTTGTAAGACTCAAATTCTGAGGTAAATTGCACCATAAGATGGCGATGGGAATAAATAAAGGCAGACAGTATGAATTATGTACAAGTGTATATATGTATATGTCTGTGTGTGTATATATATGTGTACATTGAGATGTATAGGTATGTATATTTGCATGTGTGGACCTGTATGTATATACATGTGTATGTGGGTGGGTTGGGCCATTCTTTCGTCTGTTTCCTTGCGCTACCTTGCTAACGCGGGAGACAGCGACAAAGCAAAATAAATAAAATATAAATAAGAAATCACAAACCTATACTGTAATAACAGAGCCAAGTCATAGCATGAATACAATGCTGGCACAGAAGACTAATTACTCTGCAACTTAAGTTTGTGGAGTATTGTTAAATTTGTTGGTTACGTGTTATCCATATCATTTCATGCATATGGCTGTTAAACGTTTATGTTAACCATACATTATGAATGCAACCAGTTCATGAAGGCCATGATTCCTCATCATTCATCGTTTATATCCATTTTACACTTCAACTGCACCTATGCTACCCTCAGATGATGACTGATGAGCCCTTCAGTCAGTTCATTGAGTGGAAAACAGTTGTTAGCTTAAAAAAACTGTTACTATATGTAAAGATGTGACCTCTTATGAGAGAAACATTATAATGTTATACACTTTTGGATGTCATTTCCATCAACATGGGCAAAATAATCAAGCAAGAGGAAACATGATAGTGTTGATTATTACTTAGAACATAAGTCTGCATGAAAAACAAAACATTTATGAGAAATAAAGCTGGGTAGAGAAGAAGTTGTCACATAAAATATTGGATAACTGGTAATACTCATCTGCTGATAACCTAGTCTCCATTCCATGGATAACCCTTATTGAAGGTGGATTGATCCCAGTTATCAGTAAAATCATCTGCCATTAAGCATATGAACATATTAAACAGTTTGCCATTTTCATTAAAACCTTAAAAACACCTTATCCAATAGGAGCTATGGTTTTCATTCTTTTATAGTATTTTATATGAGTGAAATTATCTGAGGTAATACAGAGTATACTATAAACCATGTATTGCACTTTAAGTCAGCCTAATGCTTAACTAATTCATTCTATATATGAAAGAACACTATGTGTGCAACATAATTATTGTAATCTCAGCAACTTTCCCGAGCATTCATCACTTTTTTTACAGTAGCCGACACAGCACAGACAATCCTGTCCAAATCTGAGGCTGTTGTCTGGCAAATAAAATAAATAAGGAAAAAACAGCAGAAATACCAGAAAAAGGGAAAGTTAATTAATGTTCCTGAAATGTTTATAGACCTAGCTCTTAAAAGTTATAAAGGCTGCAGCAAGGGGGAAAGACAAAAGAGGGAAGAAAGTGCTAAGAGCGACACTGCACGTGACGTTAGTATTTTACTCTAGCTAACTAACACCCGACTATTTGACTCAGACTGTCGCTACATGATTATACTTGTCATAAGGGAAACCCATGCAATGAAAGTGTTAACCTCAATGCATAAATGAATTAAAATCATGCAGTATAAAAGAATAACACATCCATCAGCTCTTTAGAATTATCATGGTGTTTCTACCTCGTAACACGTGCAAGGGATCAAGCAACTCTTAACCTATGAGTGCAGTCATTTGCACTAACTTGAAAATGCACTTGCCCCCAGAAGGGTTCATTAGAATTTCATTGATTTCAAAATTTTCAATACATTACTTCAACGTGCAAATCATGTGATTAACTCAGCGAGGTATCGTCTATATTGTTTATATAGAAGGATGAACGAGATAAGGGATGACACTGTGGGAGAGTGCCAATGTGAGGCTAGCTTGGAGGCAAGTGCTCGTGTGAGGCTAGCTGGGAGGTGAGTGCTCGTGTGAGGCTAGCTCGTTGAAGAGGTTTAGGGCAAGAGGGTAGAAGTCCTAAGAGAAATGTTTTGAGTATCAGGCACAATCTGTTTTTCTAATGGATAAAGCAAACATCAGTTTAGTAACAATATAGATTTTTTTACCAGATGAATGAAGAAAGTAACAAATAATGAGTGTGTAGGTGCTCAATAAAGCTCTGTCCATCTTCAAGGTAGGCACCTTGTATTTACTCAGAGCATAGTTAAAAGATAAATACTACAGACATCAACGCTATATTTCAGTGATATACCCATTAGCATGCAGAAGAAGGCACTGGTAAATAAAGTACTTCATTTGATATGAATCAATCAAACATTTGAGGCTTTTTTATCTTTTTCTCACGGTGAACCCATAATTTAGACAGATGCCACTGACTCAACACATACTTTTAGTTGTGCAGTGCCCTAAATATGAGTCATAATTCCTAATACACCTAATAAATAATGCACAATAGATAAGTGATGGGTGATTTAAATGCAAAGGTGAGTAAAGTGGCAGTTGAGGGAATAATTGGTGTACATGGGGTGTTCAGTGTTGTTATTGTAAATCATGAAGAGCTTGTAGATTTGTGTGCTGAAAAAGGACTGGTCATTGGGAATACCTGGTTTAAAAAGAGAGATATACATAAGTATACATATGTAAGTAGGAGAGATGGCCAGAGAGCGTTATTGGATTACGTGTTAATTGATAGGCGTGCGAAAGAGAGACTTTTGGATGTTAATGTGCTGAGAGGTGCAACTGGAGGGATGTCTGATCATTATCTTGAGGAGGCGAAGGTGAAGATTTGTAGAGGTTTTCAGAAAAGAAGAGAGAATGTTGGGGTGAAGAGAGTGGTGAGAGTAAGTGAGCTTGGGAAGGAGATTTGTGTAAGGAAGTACCAGGAGAGAATGAGTAAAGAATGGAAAAAGGTGAGAACAAAGGAGGTAAGGGGAGTGGGGGAGGAATGGGATGTATCTAGGGAAGAAGTGATGGCTTGCGCAAATGATGCTTGTGGCATGAGAAGTGTGGGAGGTGGGCAGATTAGAAAGGGTAGTGAGTGGTGGGATGAAGAAGTAAGATTATTAGTGAAAGAGAAAAGAGAGGCATTTGGACGATTTCTGAGGGGAAATAATGCAAATGAGTGGGAGATGTATAAAAGAAAGAGGCAGGAAGTCATGAGAAAGGTGCAAGAGGTGAAAAAGAGGGCAAATGAGAGTTGGAGTGAGAGAGTATCATTGAATTTTAGGGAGAATAAAAAGATGTTTTGGAAGGAGGTAAATAAAGTGTGTAAGACAAGGGAACAAATGGGAACATCAGTGAAGGGGGCTAATGGGGAGGTGATAATAAGTAGAGGTGATGTGAGAAGGAGATGGAATGAGTATTTTGAAGGTTTGTTGAATGTGTCTGTGGATAGAGTGGCAGATATAGGGTGTTTTGGTCGAGGTGGTGTGCAAAATGAGGGGGTTAGGGAAAATGATTTGGTAAACAGGGAAGAGGTAGTAAAAGCTTTGCAGAAGATGAAAGCCGGCAAGGCAGCGAGTTTGGATGGTATTGCAGTGGAATCTATTAAAAAAGGGAGTGACTGTGTTTTTGAGTGGTTGGCAAGGTTATTTAATGTATATATGAGTCATGGTGAGGTGCCTGAGGATTGGCAGAATGCTTGCATAGTGCCACTGTACAAAGACAAAGGGGATAAAGGTGTGTGCTCAAATTACAGAGGTATAGGTTTGTTGAGTATTCCTGGGAAATTAAATGGAAGGGTATTGATTGAGAGGGTGAAGGCATGTACAGAGCATCAAATTGGGGAAGAGCAGTGTGGTTTCAGAAGTGGTAGAGGATGTGTGGATCAGATGTTTGCTTTGAAGAATGTGAGAAATACTTAGAAAAGCAAATGGATTTGTAAGAAGCATTTATGGAACTGGAGAAGGCATATGATAGAGTTAATAGAGATGCTCTGTGGAAGGTATTAAAAATATATCGTGTGGGAGGCAAGTTGTTAGAAGCAGCGTAAAGTTTTTATCGAGGATGTAAGGCATGTGTACGAGTAGGAAGAGAGGAAAGTGATTGGTTCTCAGTGAATGTTGGTTTGCAGCAGGGGTGCTTAATGTCTCCATTATTGTTTGATTTGTTAATAGATGGGGTTGTTAGGGAGGTGAATGCAAGAGTTTTTGGAAAGAGGGGCAAGTATGCAGTCTGTTGTGGATGAGAGAGCTTGGGAAGTGAGTCAGTTGTTTGCTGATGATACAGCGCTGGTGGCTGATTCAGGTGAGAAACTGTAGAAGCTGGTGACTAAGTTTGGTAAAGTGTGTGAAAGAAGAAAGTTAAGAGTAAATGTGAATAAGAGCAAGGTTATTAGGTTAAGTAGGGTTGAGGGACAAGTCAATTGGGAGGTAAGTTTGAATGGAGAAAAACTGGAGGAAGTGAAGTGCTTTAGATATCTGGGAATGGCTTTGGCAGCAGATGGAACCATGGAAGCGGAAGTGAGTCATTGGGTGGGGGAGGGGGCGAAAGTTCTGAGGGTGTTGAAAAATGTGTGAAAGGCGAAAACGTTATCTCGGAAAGCAAAAATGGGTGTTTGAAGGAATAGTGGTTCCAACAATGTTATATGATTGCGAGGTGTGGGCTATGGATAGAGTTGTGCGAAGGAGGGTGGATGTGCTGGAAATGAGATGTTTGAGGACAATATGTGGTGTGAGGTGGTTTGATCGAGTAAGTAAAGAAAAGTAAAGAAAGATGTGTGGTAATAAAAAGAGTGGGGTTGAGAGAGCAGAAGAGAGTGTTTTGGAATGCTTTGGTCACATGGAGAGGATGAGAGGAAAGATTGACAAAGAGAATATATGTGTCAGAGGTGGAGGGAAGGAGGAGAAGTGGGAGACCAAATTGGAGGTGGAAAGATGGAGTGAAAAAGATTTTGAGTGATCGGCGCCTGAACATGCAGGAGGGTGAAAGGCAAGCAAGGAATAGAGTGAATTGGAATGATGTGGATATCGGGGTCGACGTGCTGTCAATGGATTGAACCAGGGCATGTGAAGCGTCTGGGTTGAACCATGGAAAGTTTTGTGGGGCATGGATGTGGAAAGGGAGCTGTGGTTTTGGTGCATTATACATGACAGCTAGAGACTGAGTGTGAATGAATGTGGCCTTTGTTGTCTTTTCCTAGTGCTAACTCGTGCACATGCGGGGGGGAGGGGGTTGTCATTTCATGTGCGGCGGGGAGGCGACAGGAATGAATAAGGGCAGATAGTATGGCATAGTGCCATTGTACAAAGGCAAAGGGGATAAGAGTGAGTGCTCAAATTACAGAGGTATAAGTTTGTTGAGTATTCCTGGTAAATTATATGGGAGGGTATTGATTGAGAGGGTGAAGGCATGTACAGAGCATCAGATTGGGGAAGAGCAGTGTGGTTTCAGAAGTGGTAGAGGATGTGTGGATCAGGTGTTTGCTTTGAAGAATGTATGTGAGAAATACTTAGAAAAGCAAATGGATTTGTATGTAGCATTTATGGATCTGGAGAAGGCATATGATAGAGTTGATAGAGATGCTCTGTGGAAGGTATTAAGAATATATGGTGTGGGAGGAAAGTTGTTAGAAGCAGTGAAAAGTTTTTATCGAGGATGTAAGGCATGTGTACGTGTAGGAAGAGAGGAAAGTGATTGGTTCTCAGTGAATGTAGGTTTGCGGCAGGGGTGTGTGGTGTCTCCATGGTTGTTTAATTTGTTTATGGATGGGGTTGTTAGGGAGGTAAATGCAAGAGTTTTGGAAAGAGGGGCAAGTATGAAGTCTGTTGGGGATGAGAGAGCTTGGGAAGTGAGTCAGTTGTTGTTCGCTGATGACACAGCGCTGGTGGCTGATTCATGTGTGAAACTGCAGAAGCTGGTGACTGAGTTTGGTAAAGTGTGTGGAAGAAGAAAGTTAAGAGTAAATGTGAATAAGAGCAAGGGTATTAGGTACAGTAGGGTTGAGGGTCAAGTCAATTGGGAGGTGAGTTTGAATGGAGAAAAACTGGAGGAAGTGAAGTGTTATAGATATCTGGGAGTGGATATGGCAGCGTATGGAACCATGGAAGCGGAAGTGGATCATAGGGTGGGGGAGGGGGCGAAAATTCTGGGGGCCTTGAAGAATGTGTGGAAGTCGAGAACATTATCTCGGAAAGCAAAAATGGGTATGTTTGAAGGAATAGTGGTTCCAACAATGTTGTATGGTTGCGAGGCGTGGGCTATGGATAGAGTTGTGCGCAGGAGGATGGATGTGCTGGAAATGAGATGTTTGAGGACAATGTGTGGTGTGAGGTGGTTTGATCGAGTGAGTAACGTAAGGGTAAGAGAGATGTGTGGAAATAAAAAGAGCGTGGTTGAGAGAGCAGAAGAGGGTGTTTTGAAGTGGTTTGGGCACATGAAGAGGATGAGTGAGGAAAGATTGACCAAGAGGATATATGTGTCGGAGGTGGAGGGAACAACGAGAAGAGGGAGACCAAATTGGAGGTGGAAAGATGGAGTGAAAAAGATTTTGTGTGATCGGGGCCTGAACATGCAGGAGGGTGAAAGGAGGGCAAGGAATAGAGTGAATTGGAGCGATGTGGTATACCGGGGCTGACATGCTGTCAGTGGATTGAATCAAGGCATGTGAAGCGTCTGGGGTAAACCATGGAAAGCTGTGTAGGTATGTATATTTGCGTGTGTGGACGTATGTATATACATGTGTATGGGGGGGGGGTTGGGCCATTTCTTTCGTCTGTTTCCTTGCGCTACCTCGCAAACGCGGGAGACAGCGACAAAGTATAAAAAAAAAAAAATAAATAAAAAATAAAAAATAAAAAATAAAAAGTATGAATTATGTACATGTGTATATATGTATATGTCTGTGTGTGTGTAAATATATATATATGTATACATTGAGATGTGTAGGTATGTATATGTATATGTGGAATGCATAGGGATGCATATGTGCGTGTGTGGACGTGTATGTATATACATGTGTATGTGGGTGGGTTGGGCCATTCTTTCATCTGTTTCCTTGCACTACCTCGCTAACGCGGGAGACAGTGACAAAGTTTAATAAGTGAAAAATAAAATAGATATTATACTAACGTATTACACAGGATACAATTATATGTGTAAATATTTCACATCTACTGAATAGAGTATTCATAATAGAATCCTTCCCAATATATGACTACAAGGCAGTGACTGAGACTGCGATACACTGACCACACACTATGACACAAACATTACCCCTCCATTCATCACTTTTCACTACCATCTACATGTTTACTATCGGAGTTGTTGCCAGAAGTTGCCAACTGTGTACAGATTCTTTGTTCCCTGACTGTACATCATTTATCATACTTTCATAGAAAAAACATGTTTCTGCAGTATAAAATGTCATTGTTTAATTTTGATGTACTCATAATAGGACTTAAGGTATATCTCTCAAGGGTCACTCCCCCTAACTCCTACTTACCATAAGGATAGTAGTTCAACTATGGATTCACTAATCACAGGGTTTTCCAGATGCATTCCATCCACGCTTGGCAAATGACCTCTGCACCACCCAGCCTGGCATCCATATGAAATTGTTAAGACTACTTAACCTTTAAACATACCCATTTTTGCTCTCTCAGATAACAACCTCTCTTTCCATACATTCCTCAATGCTCCCAGAACCTGCATTAGATCATGTTAATTTTCTCCAAAATATTTTACCAATTTTGAGAGGTTCATAGTGCAGTCATTTTCAAAGGGCTCAGATTATAAATGTGCTGTATTACATTCAGCTCTGCTCCTGTTTATGTAGGTTGGATCAAATGCATTACAGCTATTCAGTATGTCTGAGGCCACATGCACCTTATGCGCAAATCATCATACTTAAATGGAGTCATGGCATAGACCCAACTTCACACAGAAATCCAATTGTAACAAAAAATCTCTTCAAGAGAAAGTTTTCTAAAACTACAATTACTAATACTTATGGAAATCACCTCTGCATTATCATAGTGGTAATCAAGGTCCACATCTTCACCTTCCTTGTATTTGACGATGAAGGCCTTATGTGAATCTAAACGACTACCTCCCCAGTCTGGGTAAAGTAATCTTGTCAGTGGGGTAAGGTATGTAGATCGAAGGCCTGATATGAAATCATCGAAACCAATCTCCTCTAATTTAATCTGAAAATAAATTTTGCATATCAATTAATGATAGTATTATAACTATGTATCTTTTTTCTTTCATACTATTCACCATTTCCCGCGTTAGCGAGGTAGCGTTAAGAACAGAGGACTGAGCCTGTTTGTGTCCAGATGATACAGCAAAAAGACCATATACCCTTAAACAGAATCAAATAAAACATTATAGTACAAGGCTAAAGCAAATAAAATAATAATGATTGAAATTAAGATAAGTCTATCATGGATGCCTCGTTGCAAGGAAAATTCATGACAGAGGCCTGGTTATGCAATAAGATAAGAGTCAGAGAGTTGTAATGATGAATCATCACTGTGGTCACCTGTTACTAGTGGGGTCCATACTTCGGCATATACTTTTCATCATTCATTTTAATAATATTGTTGCAGGGCTGAATAACTTAAGTGTCTAAATTTGCAGATGACATAAAGATCGGCAACGCTACACTAACTGAATAAAGATAGGCCAAGATTACAAGAGGATCGAAATAAAATCACTGAATGGTTAAAAAAAAACGGTAAATGCCATTCAATGTCAATAAATGTCAGTTGCTACAAGAAGAACCAAAAAAAAATAAAAAATACATATATATCAATTACATGTTAACTGATAGGCATGTAAAAGAGAGACTTTTGGATGTTAATGTGCTGAGAAGGACAGCTGGAGGGATGTCTGATCACTATCTTGTGGAGGTGAAGGTCAAGATTTGTAGAGGTTTTCAAAGAAGAAAATATGTTGGAGAGAAGAGAGTGGTGAGAATAAGTAAGCTTGAAAAGGAGACTTGTGTGAGGAAGAACCAAGAGAGATCGAGTTAGAAGGGCAAAAGGTGAGAACAAATGATGTGAGGGGAGCGGGGACTGCATTTATTTTCGTTTTAGTGGTATAGCCAGACCACCTCACCTGGAAATTCAGTGTGGTCTGTGTATCTACGCAACATTTCTGTGCCATATAGCTCTTACAATGTCTGGGGAGTACCATTCAGGCTTGTTATTGGTTTTATCATTTCTATTGTGCAAGAGAAAGGATGTGTCTTGTTAGTGCAAAAACAGATGCTTAAAACTGACCTATAATTCCCCTAGGAATAAACCATCAAAGAAGAGGCTTGTGACTTGTGCAACCTGTTAAAATCTGCCCTTGAAACCTGTTTCCTGAATCATTAAGGTACCACCAGGAAAGACAAAGAACGACCTATCCACTCATATACACATTCATTTATCTACCATACTTAACCGCTGTCTCCCATGTTAGCAAGGTAGCACAAGGAAACAGACAAGGAATGGCCCAACCCACCCACATACATGTATATACATAAACGCCCACACATGCACATATACATACATATACATTTCAATGTATACATACATATACATACACAGACATGTACATATATACACATGTACATATCCATACTTGCTGCCTTCATCCATTCCTGTCGCCACCCTGCCACACATGAAATAGCGTCCCCCCTCTCTCAAGCGAGGCAGCATCAGGAACAGAAAAAAAAAAGGCCATATTCACTCACACTCAGTCTCTAGCTGTCATGTATAATGCACTGAAACCACAGCTCCTTTTCCACATCCAGGCCCCACACATCTTTCCATGGTTTACCCCAGACGCTTCACATGACCTGGTTCAATCCACTGACAGCACATCAACCCCGGCATACCACATTATTCCAATTCACTCTCTTCCTTGCACAACTGTCACCCTCCTGTATGTTCGGGCCCCAATCACTCAAAATCTTTTTCCCTCCATCCTTCCACCTTCAATTTGGTCTCCCACTTCTCCTTCTTCCCTCCACCTCTGACACATACATCCTCTTTGTCAATCTTTCTTCACTCATTCTCTTCATGTGTCCAAACCATTTCACCACACCCTCTTCTGCTCTCTCAACCACACATCTCTCTTACCCTTTCATTACTTACTCGATCAAACCACCTCACACCACATAATGTCCTCAAACATATCATTTCCAACACATCCACTCTTCTTTGTACAAACCTATCAATAGCCAAAGCCTCGCAACCACATGATATTGTTGAAACTACTATTCCTTCAAACATACCCACTCATTTTTGCTCTCTGAGATAACGTTCTCTCTTTCCACACATTCTTCCTCACCCCCAGAACTTTCGCCCCCTCCCCCACCTTGTGACTCACTTCCTATTCCATGGCTCCATTTGCTGCTAAGTCCACTCCCAGATAGCTAAAACCCTTCACTTCCTCCAATATTTTTCCTTTGAAATTTACATCCCGGTTAACTTGTCCCACAACCCTACTGAACCTAATAACCTTGCTCTTATTCACATTTACTCTCAATTTTCTCCTTTCACACACTTTACCAAACTCAGTCACCAACTTCTGTAGTTTCTCACTCAAAACAGCCACCTAAGCTGTTTCATCGGCAAACAACAAGCGACTCGTTTCCTAGGCCCTCTCATCCTCAAGACTGCATACTCACCCCTCTCTCCAAAACTCTTCCATTTACCTCCCCAACCACCCCATCCATAAACAAATTAAACAATCATGGGGACATCACACACCTCTGCCACAGACCGACCTTCACTGGGAACCAACCACTCTCCTCTCTTCCTACTCGTACACATGCCTTACCTTCTTTGATAAAATCTTTCCACTGCTTCTAGCAGCTTACCTCCAACACCATATACTCTTAAAACCTTCCACAAAGCATCTCTTTCAACCTTATCAAATGCCTTCTCCAGGTCCATAAATGCCACATACAAATCCATCTGTTTTTCTGCATATCTCTTGCACACATTGTTCACAGCAAACACCTGATCCACACATCCTCTACCACTTCTGAAACCACATTGCTCTTCCCAGTTTGATGCTTGGTGCATGCCTTTACCCTCTCAATCAGTACCCTCCTCTACAATTTTCCAGTAATACTCAACAAACTTATACCTCTGTAGTTTGAAAACTCACCTTTATCCCCTTTGCCTTTGTACAATGGCACTGTACATGCATTCCACCAATCCTCAGGCACTTCACCATGATCCACACATATACTGAATATCCTTACCAACTAATCAACAACACAGTCATCCCTTTCTTAATAAACTCTACTGGAGAACCATTCCAAACCTGCCACTTTGTTGGATTTCATCTTCCGCAAGGCTTTCACCACCTCTTCTCTTAACCAAACTGTTCTCCCTGGCCCACTCACTTTGCACATCACCCTGACCAATACACCCTACATCTGCCACTCCATCATTAAACACATTCAACAAACCTTCTCACTTCATCACTAACTGTTATCACTTTCCCCTTGCCCCCTTCACCGATGTTCCCATTTGTTCTCCTGTCTTTTGCCTGTTATTTACCTTCTTCCAAAACATCTTTTTATCCTCCCCAAAGTTTAATGATACTCTCTCATCCCAACTCTCATTTGCCCTCTTTTTCAACCCATGCATCTTCCTATCGATCTCCTGCCACTTTCTTTTATATATATATCTTTCTTTATTTTAAACTATTCGCCATTTCCCGCATTAGCGAGGTAGCATTAAGAACAGAGGACTGGGCCTTTTTTGGAATATCCTTTATGGAATATATATATATATATATATATATATATATATATATATTTTTTTTTTTTTTTTAAAAAAAAAAAAAAAAAAAAAAAAAAAAATATATATATATATATATATATATATATATATTTTTTTTTTTTGCTTTGTCGCTGTCTCCCGCGTTTGCGAGGTAGCGCAAGGAAACAGACGAAAGAAATGGCCCAACCCACCCCTATACACATGTATATACATACGTCCACACACGCAAAATATACATACCTACACAGCTTTCCATGGTTTACCCCAGACGCTTCACATGCCCCGATTTAATCCACTGACAGCACGTCAACCCCGGTATACCACATCGCTCCAATTCACTCTATTCCTTGCCCTCCTTTCACCCTCCTGCATGTTCAGGCACCGATCACACAAAATCTTTTTCACTCCTTTCCACCTCCAATTTGGTTTCCCTCTTCTCCTCGTTCCCTCCACCTCCGACACATATATCCTCTTGGTCAATCTTTCCTCACTCATTCTCTCCATGTGCCCAAACCATTTCAAAACACCCTCTTCTGCTCTCTCAACCACGCTCTTTTTATTGCCACACATCTCTCTTACCCTTACGTTACTTACTCGATCAAACCACCTCACACCACACATTGTCCTCAAACATCTCATTTCCAGCACATCCATCCTCCTGCGCACAACTCTATCCATAGCCCACGCCTCGCAACCATACAACATTGTTGGAACCACTATTCCTTCAAACATACTCATTTTTGCTTTCCGAGATAATGTTCTCGACTTCCACACATTCTTCAAGGCTCCCAGAATTTTCGCCCCCTCCCCCACCCTATGATCCACTTCCGCTTCCATGGTTCCATCCGCTGCCAGATCCACTCCCATATATCTAAAACACTTCACTTCCTCCAGTTTTTCTCCATTCAAACTCACCTCCCAATTGACTTGACCCTCAACCCTACTGTACCTAATAACCTTGCTCTTATTCACATTTACTCTTAACTTTCTTCTTTCACACACTTTACCAAACTCAGTCACCAGCTTCTGCAGTTTCTCACATGAATCAGCCACCAGCGCTGTATCATCAGCGAACAACAACTGACTCACTTTCCAAGCTCTCTCATCCCCAACAGACTTCATACTTGCTCCTCTTTCCAAAACTCTTGCATTCACCTCCCTAACAACCCCATCCATAAACAAATTAAACAACCATGGAGACATGTACAGAGCATCAGATTGGGGAAGAGCAGTGTGGTTTCAGAAGTGATAGAGGATGTGTAGATCAGGTGTTTACTTTGAAGAATGTATGTGAGAAATACTTAGAAAAGCAAATGGATTTGTATGTAGCATTTATGGATCTGGAGAAGGCATATGACAGAGTTGATAGAGATGCTCTGTGGAAGGTATTAAGAATATATGGTGTGGGAGGCAAGTTGTTAGAAGCAGTGAAAAGTTTTTATCGAGGATGTAAGGCATGTGTACGTGTAGGAAGAGAGGAAAGTGATTGGTTCTCAGTGAATGTAGGTTTGCGGCAGGGGTGTGTGATGTCTCCATGGTTGTTTAATTTGTTTATGGATGGGGTTGTTAGGGAGGTAAATGCAAGAGTTTTGGAAAGAGGGGCAAGTATGAAGTCTGTTGGGGATGAGAGAGCTTGGGAAGCGAGTCAGTTGTTGTTCGCTGATGATACAGCGCTGGTGGCTGATTCATGTGAGAAACTGCAGAAGCTGGTGACTGAGTTTGGTAAAGTGTGTCAAAGAAGAAAGTTAAGAGTAAATGTGAATAAGAGCAAGGTTATTAGGTACAGTAGGGTTGAGAGTCAACTCAATTGGGAGGTGAGTTTGAATGGAGAAAAACTGGAGGAAGTGAAGTGTTTTAGATATCTGGGAGTGGATCTGGCAGCGGATGGAACCATGGAAGCGGAAGTGGATCATAGGGTGGGGGAGGGGGCGAAAATTCTGGGAGCCTTGAAGAATGTGTGGAAGTCAAGAACATTATCTCGGAAAGCAAAAATGGGTATGTTTGAAGGAATAGTGGTTCCAACAATGTTGTATGGTTGCGAGGCGTGGGCTATGGATAGAGTTGTGCGCAGGAGGATGGATGTGCTGGAAATGAGACGTTTGAGGACAATGTGTGGTGTTAGGTGGTTTGATCGAGTAAGTAACGTAAGGGTAAGAGAGATGTGTGGAAATAAAAAGAGCGTGGTTGAGAGAGCAGAAGAGGGTGTTTTGAAATGGTTTGGGCACATGGAGAGAATGAGTGAGGAAAGATTGACCAAGAGGATATATGTGTCGGAGGTGGAGGGAACGAGGAGAAGAGGGAGACCAAACTGGAGGTGGAAAGATGGAGTGAAAAGGATTTTGTGTGATCGGGGCCTGAACATGCAGGAGGGTGAAAGGAGGGCAAGGAATAGAATGAATTGGAGCGATGTGGTATACAGGGGTTGACGTGCTGTCAGTGGATTGAATCAAGGCATGTGAAGCGTCCGGGGTAAACCATGGAAAGCTGTGTAGGTATGTGTATTTGCGTGTGTGGACGTGTGTATGTACATGTGTATGGGGAGGGTTGGGCCATTTCTTTCGTCTGTTTCCTTGCGCTACCTCGCAAACGCGGGAGACAGCGACAAAGTATAAAAAAAAAAAAAAAAAAAATATATATATATATATATATATATATATATATATATATCCCTGTCATTTGCACTCCTTCCTTGTATGTATCATCCAAACACTGCTCTTTTCTCTTTCACTAACAAGGTAAGGGTAATAATAATAGTTTTGGGACAGTTAGTTTTGATAATTATGTCAAACCTAGCCATGCTATGGTCACAAGTGTCTATATTTTCTCCAACATGGGTATCACTTACTAAGAACTCCTGGGATGCATGAACTAAATCAAGTATATCAGCTTCCATTGTCAGCTCAGTGACGATTCAGTAGAAAAAATTATCTTTAAAAAAGTTGATCTCTACTAGATTCACTTTCTACATCTGAAATAGATTGTCAGCTGATTCCTGGAAGATTTGAATACCACAGAATGATCGAGTCTTCATCCAGTATTGCTCATGATAAACTCTCGTACAAAAGTGTCAATATCTGCTGGTTGACCACAGTATCTACACATGACATTTACGTAAAGTTTGGAAAATTCTGTGCTAATCTGAACACATATATTCAACAGCAGCAGGTGTTGTGGTCTGAATTTCAATGGGGTTCAAGATTTTATGTACAGTGCAGTTCTGCCTCCTCGACCATCTCTATCCCTTACAAATAATTTGAAGTCTTGCAAATTGTATCAGCTAATCTGATCATTGTTCTTTGTGTTCAGAAATGTTTGTGGTACACCAATGATATCAACATGTTCAGTGTTTACCAAGTACAGGTACACCACCGATTTCACGGCACTCTTCGTTCCAAAGCCTTGCCGGATTAACCATTTTACCAGACCAATCGTGGTCACGTAATAATAATTCATCAACATACCTCTAACCCACTAATCATACATCTCCCATGTGTCTAAAGTATACCATGGACTACTACAAATTTAAATCAAACAAAAATTAAATGTAAATTAAATAAATAAATGAAATACATTATACACCTGCTCAGGACTGAGGTGTTCGTCAGCTACAAGTTTCTCAAATTCGTCTACATACTCAGCAGCCTCTTCGTGGTATGCAGACCGCTTTTCTTGGCACACTTTACTCATGGAAATTCCATGACGCTTCTTGAATCTTTGAAGCTGTCCTTCACTATAGTTACGCTCATGTTGTAATTTAAATTCTTTATGGAACATCTTAGCCTGGTTTATTATTATGCTACCTGACAAGTCCACTCCATCACTCCGATACTGTCAAAACCATTCCATCATCACTCGATCATGCTCAGTACTCTTACCATCTTTCACTGTTTTTCTAATTGTCATCTGCTTCTTGCAATTGTTGTATGCATAGAATTTCAATACTTTCTCCCTTTGCTTCTTTATATCATAAACAGTTGACAAACCAATACTGTAGATGTCACACACCTTACTCACTGAAACATCATGGTCCATTTTTTCAACAGTTCTACTTTATCTTGGATTAATATGGACTGGTGTTTACGTTTGACACCACGACTAACACTCTCATATGTCTTAGAAGCCAAGGCTAGAGTTAAATTCAAACAAAATAAGCTAAGAATCTTACAGAATTGTGGTATCACCACTAACAAGTGCAGTGTAAAGAATGTAAATAAGTGCGCCCTGTACACAACACCAACTGCAGCAGCCCAGTAAACTAGTACGGTGGCTGTGGTAATTTCAAGTTCCCTTACGTAATTTTTTCTGGACTAAAGGAGGTCCCGAACCATCAGTTGCCAAACATTTGGTGGTATATCTGTAATGCAATTCAACTATTCTACTGCAGATAGATCTTATATCAACATAAATTCCATTTAATTTCTTCAAGTGATTTCTGTATGAGACTGGTGGTATGATTTGGTGACCAATTATTTTCGGACCAGGGTGTGACAAGCCCTAATGAGCCATCCTGAAGTTGTCGGCATCTGGACAAGAGAGAGGGAGATAAAGATCAAGTATCTGTGGTAATACACGGACATAAGGTCTTTCATCTAGACACAGCAGAAACCTGAAAGTTACTTTCCAACCATCTCAGTAATAAGAATCAGGATACTCCATACAAAGTCCAAGTGCTTTTGATTTATTCTTTTTCTTCAATCCAATTTTCATTTTCTGCCCTTTATTACAACTGCTATATGGATGACTGTATTCATATCAGATGGTAATGGTTGCAGTAATAGGTCAATTTGTTGTTAAGACTAAAATATATCTCTAGTGGGACCAAACTCTGAGTCTCTCTGAGCTACATCAGAGATTCTGCCTTTTTAATGAGTGAAAAGTGACTGCAATTTCAAATAATCTTTGTGTTGTGTAAAAACATACAAGTTACATGCAGGTTACAAAAATTTTTCTTTTTTTTTTTTTTGCCGCTGTCTCCCGCATTTGAGAGGTAGCGCAAGGAAACAGACGAAAGAAATGGCCCAACCCATCCCCATACACATGCATATACACACGTCCACACACGCAAATATACATACCTACATAGCGTTCCATGGTTTACCCCAGACGCTTCACATGCCCTGATTCAATCCACTGACAGCACGTCCACCCCGGTATACCACATCGATCCAATTCACTCTATTCCTTGCCCGCGTTTCACCCTCCTGCATGTTCAGGCCCCGATCACACAAAATCTTTTTCACTCCATCTTTCCACCTCCAATTTGGTCACCCACTTCTCGTTCCCTCCACCTCCGACACATATATCCTCTTGGTCAATCTTTCCTCACTCATTCTCTCCATGTGCCCAAACCATTTCAAAACACCCTATTCTGCTCTCTCAACCACGCTCTTTTTATTGCCACACATCTCTCTTACCCTTACGTTACTTACTCGATCAAACCACCTCACACCACACATTGTCCTCAAACATCTCATTTCCAGCACATCCATCCTCCTGCGCACAACTCTATCCATAGCCCACGCCTCGCAACCATACAACATTGTTGGAACCACTATTCCTTCAAACATACCCATTTTTGCTTTCCGAGATAATGTTCTCGACTTCCACACATTCTTCAAGGCTCCCAGGATTTTCGCCCCCTCCCCCACCCTATGATCCATTTCCGCTTCCATGGTTCCATCCGCTGCCAGATCCACTCCCAGATATCTAAAACACTTTACTTCCTCCAGTTTTTCTCCATTCAAACTTACCTCCCAAATGACTTGACCCTCAACCCTACTGTACCTAATACCCTTGCTCTTATTCACATTTACTCTTAACTTTCTTCTTTCACACACTTTACCAAACTCAGTCACCAGCTTCTGCAGTTTCTCACATGAATCAGCCACCAGCGCTGTATCATCAGCGAACAACAACTGACTCACTTCCCAAGCTCTCTCATCCCCAACAGACTTCATACTTGCCCCTCTTTCCAAAACTCTTGCATTTACCTCCCTAACAACCCCATCCATAAACAAATTAAACAACCATGGAGACATCACACACCCCTGCCGCAAACCTACATTCACTGAGAACCAATCACCTTCCTCTCTTCCTACACGTACACATGCCTTACATCCTCGATAAAAACCTTTCACTGCTTCTAACAACTTGCCTCCCACACCATATATTCTTAATACCTTCCACAGAGCATCTCTATCAACTCTGTCATATGCCTTCTCCACATCCATAAATGCTACATACAAATCCATTTGCTTTTCTAAGTATTTCTCACATACATTCTTCAAAGCAAACACCTGATCCACACATCCTCTACCACTTCTGAAACCACACTGCTCTTCCCAATCTGATGCTCTGTACATGCCTTCACCCTCTCAATCAATACCCTCCCATATAATTTACCAGGAATACTCAACAAACTTATACCTCTGAAATTTGAGCACTCACTCTTATCCCCTTTGCCTTTGTACAAAGGCACTATGCACGCATTCTGCCAATCCTCAGGCACCTCACCATGAGTCATACATACATTAAATAACCTTACCAACCAGTCAATAATACAGTCACCCCCTTTTTTAATAAATTCCACTGCAATACCATCCAAACCTGCTGCCTTGCTGGCTTTCATCTTCTGCAAAGCTTTTACTACCTCTTCTCTGTTTACCAAATCATTTTCCCTAACCCTCTCACTTTGCACACCACCTCGACCAAAACACCCTATATCTGCCACTCTATCATCAAACACATTCAACAAATCTTCGAAATACTCACTCCATCTCCTTCTCACATCATCACTACTTGTTATCACCTCCCCATTTGCGCCCTTCACTGAAGTTCCCATTTGCTCCCTTGTCTTACACACTTTATTTACCTCCTTCTAGAACATCTTTTTATTCTCCCTAAAATTTAATGATACTCTCTCACCCCAACTCTCATTTGCCCTCTTTTTCACCTCTTGCACCTTTCTCTTGACCTCCTGTCTCTTTCTTTTATACATCTCCCACTCAATTGCATTTTTTCCCTGCAAAAATCGTCCAAATGCCTCTCTCTTCTCTTTCACTAATAATCTTACTTCTTCATCCCACCACTCACTACCCTTTCTAATCAAACTACCTCCCACTCTTCTCATGCCACAAGCATCTTTTGCACAATCCATCACTGATTCCCTAAATACATCCCATTCCTCCCCCACTCCCCTTACTTCCATTGTTCTCACCTTTTTCCATTCTGTACTCAGTCTCTCCTGGTACTTCCTCACACAAGTCTCCTTCCCAAGCTCACTTACTCTCACCACCCTCTTCACCCCAACATTCACTCTTCTTTTCTGAAAACCCATACAAATCTTCACCTTAGCCTCCACAAGATAATGATCAGACATCCCACCAGTTGCACCTCTCAGCACATTTACATCCAAAAGTCTCTCTTTCGCGCGCCTGTCAATTAACACGTAATCCAATAACGCTCTCTGGCCATCTCTCCTACTTACATACGTATACTTATGTATATCTCGCTTTTTAAACCAGGTATTCCCAATCACCAGTCCTTTTTCAGCACATAAATCTACAAGCTCTTCACCATTTCCATTTACAACACTGAACACCCCATGTATACCAATTATTCCCTCAACTGCCACATTACTCACCTTTGCATTCACATCACCCATCACTATAACCCGGTCTCGTGCATCAAAACAACTAACACACTCATTCAGCTGCTCCCAAAAACACTTGCCTCTCATGATCTTTCTTCTCATGCCCAGGTGCTTATGCACCAATAATCACCCATCTCTCTCCATCAACTTTCAGTTTTACCCATATTAATCGAGAATTTACTTTCTTACATTCTATCACATACTCCCACAACTCCTATTTCAGGAGTACTGCTACTCCTTCCCTTGCTCTTGTCCTCTCACTAACCCCTGACTTTACTCCCAAGACATTCCCAAACCACTCTTCCCCTTTACCCTTGAGCTTCGTTTCACTCAGAGCGAAAACATCCAGGTTCCTTTCCTCAAACATACTACCTATCTCTCCTTTTTTCACATCTTGGTTACATCCACACACATTTAGACACCCCAGTCTGAGCCTTCGAGGAGGATGAGCACTCCCCATGTGACTCCTTCTTCTGTTTCCCATTTTAGAAAGTTAAAAAATACAAGGAGGGGAGGATTTCTGGCCCCCCGCTCCCGTCCCTCTAGTCGCCTTCTACGACACGCGAGGAAAAAATTATTATTGTATAAAGCTGATGTGCTACCATCTCTTCCCTATTGATGAACATTGGTGTTCATATCTTTACTCCTACCCTATTCCTTAATGATCTTTTTTTTCTGACCATCATTCCACTTTACCAGGCTGCTGAATCAGATCTTTACTCCTAACCTTCTATCAACATCAACATTCCTTGTTCATACATTCCATTTTTTTAACCTTCCTTCCATTACTTTCCCCATTTCAGCCTATAATTAAACTCTCAGTGGTGATGATACAATCTAGCCATATTCTGTGCTTCCTACACTCAATTTCCTATCATTTTTCTCCCTAGAATATCTCCTCTGTCACAGTTAATGACAATGAAGTATAGAAATGAGGAGCTGGAAACAATCCCTTCTTTATTATCAATTTCTATAAGGAGAAACAAAAGAAAAAGCCAAGCTTTATACTTCTTCAAAGGCTTATTCACATGTTTCTGAAGCCAACTCATTATGGCAGGAAAAGGGAATGAGTTTAATGATAAAAAGTGTTAGTGCTAAGTCTTGTATAACAGTGAAAAAACCTGTGAAATAAGATTACTCAAGAATTAAAAAGATTTCAGGATGTAATCAAGCTTAAAATCAAGGGAAAATACTAATGTCACCACAAAGTAAGACATACCCCATATTGATTCATGGTATTAGGCCGGCCTTTTGGAAGAGGTGACTGCTCAAAGTTGAGTAATTCTTCAAGAAATATTTGGCAAAATTCTGTTGTAAACACTGGGAATGAATAGATACGATTCTGAAAACTTTCTATTTGTCCAATGATGTTTTCACTGGTTTGCTGAGGTTCTTGAGCAAGATGGACTGTCTCAAGAAACTTTGGGTCCAAGAACGATGGCTGCAAGAGAGAATTATATCACTACAAATGATTCATACCACTCTCCAAAAAGTATATCATGCATAGAAAGACAAACATGCCTACATACATTTTTAAGTAAACATGGCTGGACATCTCTGAGGTATCTGTAAAACTATGTCTATCTTTCCCTAATGAATGCATAAAATAACAGCAGCTCAAACACCTTAGGAATAATGAACATATTCAGTTCCATCTCATCATATATTACTTTTAATGAACATCTTTAGATTCTGCTACAAGGAATAAAATACAAATTAAATTCCATCTCATCATGTATTACTTTTAAAGAACATCCTTTATATTCATATATGTATACCATTTCCCACCCTAGCAAGAAAAATTCCTCACTTGGCTCCTTCCTCAGTTCCATCCCCTAGAAAGCAAAAATAGCACCCCTACTCCCACCCCTCTTTGTCGCTTTGTACAACAATGGTTTTCAATCTTTTTCCATGACAAAACATTTCAAATTTCCTAGGTTACTGCAGCACCCAACTAAGAATCAAACAGCTTATTCATGATCATTTATTCATTAAAACCAGAAAACTTAGGTAAATGAGGAAGTGTTACTGAATATAGCATGCAGACCAAAAGAACTCTGGCTTAATTAATTCTGATAATAAAATGTGCTAGAGATGCTTGTGGTATGCAAAAGGTGGTAGATGGGCAAATTAAAAAGTGTTGTGAGAGGTGGGATGAAGTTGCCAATGGAAGAGAAAAGAGGCATTTCAGTGGTACTTACAGGAAAGGAGTGCAAATGATTGGGGATGTATAAGAGAAAGCAGCAGGAAGTCAAGAGCAAGATACTGGGGTAGAAAAAGAGGACAAATGAGAGATGGATTGAGCGGGTATCAGTAAACTTTAAGGAGAGTAAGATTTTTTTGAGGGAGGTGAATAACAGAATAACGTGCAAAAAAAAAAAAAAAAGGATAAAAGAACTAACAGGAACATTGGTGAAAGGGGCAAATGGGGAAGTTATTACAGATAGTTGTTACAGATATTACAGATTGTGATGAAGAGACGAGATGGAGTGAGCATTTTGAAACACTGTAAAATGTGTTTGATGATAGATTGCATTAAAAAACATTTATAATTATATCTAATATACTTTATCGCTGTCTCCCACATTAGTGAGGTAGCGCAAGGAAACAGACGAAAGAATGGCCCAACCCACACATATACACATGTACATACATACACGTCCACACACACGTACATATAAACACCTATACATTTCAATGTATACATATATATACATACACAGACATATACATATATACACATGTATAGTTTTAATTTTACACTTGTGGGGTCCTATCTCTTGTACTGTAAGGGAAGTGACTTTCACACTTGTAGGGCTCCATCTCTTGCACTCTACAGGAAGAGAGCTTTACACTTGTGGGGGCCCTATCTCTAATCATGCATGGGGAGTGAGTTTTACACTTGTGGGGCCACATCTCTTGTACTGTACAGGGAGGAAGTATTACACTCATGGGGCCACATCTCTTGTACTGTACACAGAGGGAGTTTTACACTCATGAGGCCCTATTTCTTGTAATGTATGAGGAGTTAGTTTTACACTTGTGGGGTCCTATCTCTTGTACCGGAGGGGAGGAGTTTTACACTCGTGGGACTCCATCTCTTGTGCTGTACAGGGAGTGAGTTTTACATTTGTGAGGGCCCTATCTCTTGTCCGGTGTGGGGAGTGAGTTTTACACTTGTGGGGCACCATGTCTTACACTGTACAGGGAGGAAGTTTTAAACTCGTGGGGCCCATCTCCTGTATTGTATAATGAGGAAGTATTACACTCATGGGGCCACATCTCTTGTATTGTTCAGGGATGGAGTCTTTTGCTCATAATGACCCATCTCTTGTACTGTGCAGGGAGGGAGTTTTACATTCGTGGGGCCAAATGTTTTGTACCGTACAGGGAGAAAGTTTTACACTTATGGGGCCCCATCTCCTGCACTGTGCAGGGAAGGTCTTACAGGTGAAGCCCCATTTTTTGTGCTGTATGGGGAGGGAGTTTTACACTTGTGGGTCCCTGTCTCTTGTACTTACTGTAAGGGTAGCAAGTTGTACACTTGTGGGGGTCTCTCTCTTGTGCTGTATAGGGAGCTACTTTTACACTTGTGAGGGCCCCATCTCTTATCCTGTATGGGGAGTGAGCTTTACACTTGTGAGGGCCCCATCTCTTATCCTGTATGGGGAGTGAGTTTTACACTTGTGAGGGCCCCATCTCTTATCCTGTATGGGGAGTGAGTTTTACACTTGTGGAGCACCAACTCTTGCACAGTGCAGGAAGGTACTTCTACAATGGTGGGATTGGATTGTATTATATAATCTTGGCTTATAAGCCAAGCACTGGAGCATCTAAGTATTCAGCACTCTTGATACAATTTAGAATATTCTATTTTAGGAATTCATTTTAACTCAAACAAATAACCAATTCCAGTTTTGATAGACCCAGAAGGGAAGAACGAAAAGTATAGGAGAGAAAATGGCTTTCAGGTGTTCATGTGAAAGCTCATGCTTAATCTTTGCAGCAAGGTTAATCCTACCAGGGAAAGGAAATTCCCCACAGCCATGGCTCAAGCCATCACTACTCCATACAAACCCCACCATTATATTAAGGTCCATGTAGATTGGGAGGCTACAATGGTGGGGTTCCATCTCTTGTACTGTTCAGGGTGGGAGTCTTACATTCGTGGGGCCCCATCTCTTGTACTGTACATAGAGGGAGCTTTATACTGGTGGGGGGCCCATCTCTTGTACTGCAAAGGGAGGGAGTTTTACAATGGTGGTACTCCAACTCCTATTCTGCATGGGGAGGGAGTTTTACACTCATGGGGCCCCATCTTTTGTATTGCATGGGAACGGAGATTTACATTGGTGGAATCCCATCTCTCATACTGTACAGGAAGGGTTTTACAATTGTGGGGTCTTATCTCTTGTACTTGGCAAGAAGGGAATTTGACACTTGTGGCCCCATCTCTTGTACTGTTTGGGGTGGAAGTTTTACACTCATAGCACCAGATCACATGTAATGTATAGGGAGGGAGTTTCATACTCATGAGGTGCCATGGCACCCTCTTTTGTACTAAATAGGGAACTGTAAACATCTCTTGTACTGTATGGGGATTGAGTTTTATGCTAGTGGGGCCACATCTGTTCAGGGAGTTTTACATTCATGGAGCCCCATTTCTTATACTGTCTGGTGAGGGAGTTTCACACTCATGGGGCCCCCATCTCTTTTGTACTGTATGGGGAGGGAGTTTTACACTCGTGGGGCACATCTCTTTTGTACTGTATGGGGAGGGAGTTTTATGCTAGCGGAATCCCATCTCCTGTACTGTGCAGAGAGGGAGTTTTACACTCGTGGAGCCCCATTTCTTGTATTGCATGGGGAGGTAATTCTACGCTTGTGGGGCTGTATCCCCTATACTGTACGGGAAGGGAGTTTTACACTTGTGGCCCCATCTCTTGTGCTATTCAGGTGGGAGTTTTACAATCGTGGGGCCCCATCTCTTGTACTGTACAGGGAGAGTTTTACACTCAGGGGGCCCCATCTGTTGTTCTGTACAGGGAGGAAGTTTTACTTATTCTCATGCAGCCCCATCTCTTGTACTATACAAGGAGAGAGCTTTACACTCATGGGGCCCCATCTTTTGCACAGTACAGGGAGGAAGTTTTACACTTTTAGGGACCCATCTCTTGCAATGTAAGAGGAGCTAGTTTTACACATGTTGGGCCCCAAATCTTGTACTGCATAAGGAGGGAGTTTTACATTCATGAGGGGCCCATCTCTTGTACTGTAAAGGGAGCAAGTTTTACTCTCATGGGACCTCATCTCTTGTGCTGTGCAAAGAGGAAGCATTACACTCATTACTATATAAGGAGGGAGTTTTACACTTAAGAGGTCCCATCTCTTTTACTGTAAATGTAGGGAGTTTTACACTCATGGGGCCATATCTCTTGTACAGGTGGAAGAAAGCTTCACACTCATGGGGCCCAATTTCTTGTGCTGTACAGGGAGAGAGTCTTACACACATTAGGCACTCAATTCTTGTACTGTATGGGATGGAAGTTTTACACTCACGGAGCCCCATCTCTTGTACCATATAAGGAGGAAGTACTACACTCATGAGCCTATATCTCTTGTATTGTACTGGGAGGGAGATATACATTCAAGGGAACCTATCTCATGTACTGTACAAGGAGGGAGTTTTACATTCATGGGGCCACATCTCTGTTACTACACAGGAAGAAAGTTTTACACTCATGGGGTCTCATCTCTTGTACTGGACAGGAAGGGAATATTACACGTAAGAGGCCAATTTCTTGTACTGTACAGATATTTAGTTTTATACTTGTGGGGTTCTATCTCTTGTACCATAAGGGAAGTGAGTTTTACACTTGTGGGACTCTATCTCTTGTGCTATACAGGGAGTGAGTTTTACACTCGTGAGGGCCTTATCTCTTGTTCTGTGTGGGGAGTCAGTTTTACACTCGTCGAGCCCCATCTCCCGTACTGTACACAGTTGAGAGCAAGTATTACACTCCTGAGGCCACATTTCTTGTTCTGTACACAGAAGGAGTTTTACACTACAATTGTGAGGCCCCATCTTCTGTACTGTATGGGGAGGAAGCATTACACTCATGGGGCCACATCTTTTGTAATGTTCAAGGATGGAGTTTTATGCTCAAGGCAACCCATCTCTTAAACTGTACAAGGAGAGAATTTTACACATGTGAGGCCCCATCTCTTGTTCTGTATAGGGAGGGAGTTTTACATTCATGGCGCCAATCTCTTGTACTGTAAAGGAAAAATTTTTACACTCATGGGACCACATCTCTTGTACTATGTAGGGAGGGAACTTAACACCTATGAAGCCCTATTCTCTGTACTGTATGGGGAGGGAGTTTTACACTCGTGGGTCCTATCTCTTGTACTTACTGTAAGGGTATTGAATTTTACACTTGTGGGGGTCCATTTCTTGTGCTGTATAGGGAGCCAATTTTACACTTGTTAGGGCCCCATCTGTTATCCTGTATGGAGAGAGTCTTACACTGATGGGGCCCCATCTCTTGCATTGTATGGGGAGGGAGTTCTACATGAGTGGGATCCCATCTCTTGTACTGTATAGGGAGGGAGTATTATACTCATGGGGCCCCATCTATTGTACCTTAAATGAAGGAATTATCAAACTTATGGGGCTACTTCTCTTGTCCTGTACACAAAGGAAGTTTTACACTACACTCATGGGGAACCATCTCATGTACTGTAAAGGGAGAGAGACTTACACTCATGGGGCCCTATCTCTTGTACTGTGCAGGGATGGAGTTTTACAATAATGGGGCCACCTTCTCTTGTACTGAATAGGAAAAGGAGTTTTACACTTGTGAGGTCCAATCTCTTTTGCTGTACAGGGAAGGAGTTTTACAATTATGGGGATCAATCTCTCATAATGTACGGGAATGGAAAATTACACTAGTGGGACTCCATCTCTTACATTGTACAGGGAGGGAGTTTTAAACTCATGGGGTTCCATGTTTTTTACTGTGCAGGGAAGGAATTCTTCTTTCATGGCCCCATCTCTTGTACAGTTCAGGGTGGGAGCTTTACATTTGTGGGCCCCATTACTTGTACTGTTCAGGAAGGGAATTTTACAATCGTGGGGCCCAATCTCTTGTACGCTAAGAAGCGGGAGCTTTACAGTTGTGGGGCCCCACCTCTTGTACTATCCATGGAGGAAGTTTTATATCTATGGGCCCTTTCTCTTGTAATGTACAAGTAAGAAGCTTTACAATAGTAGGGTCACATCTCTTGTACTGTACAGGGAGAGAGTCTAACAATGGTAGGGTCCCATCTCTTGTACTGCATAGGGAGTTTTACACAGGAAGGACTCCATCTTTTTGTATCACAAAGGGATGGAGTTTTACATTTGTAAGGTCCCATGTCTTGTACTGTACAGGGAGAGAACTTTACAACAGTAGCATCCCCCTGTGAAGGTTTGCTGCTCACATGTCTTCCCAATAACTATGATCTAGTTCATTTAAAAAAAAAAACAGGCTTTTCACTTCCTCCAAAATCTTTATATACTTTCCCTTGTCTCTCCTTCCCTTTCACTAACCTTTCTATATTTTCAACCAGGGCCTGATCTTAATGTGGGATTTTAGTCTGTGACTCAAATATCCAAAAAAAAAATCTTAACTATTCTCCTTGAGTAGGACTTCAGCAAAAGGTTAGAAACAATGTCTACTCCCAAGCCCTTCCCACATACACACAGGAAAAATATGGCTGATACTCAAAACTATAAAAAGTGAATTTTTAAAATGGAATCTACTACCTTGAGATTGAATACACAAAACCACAGTTGATAACACTGTGTTAGACAAGAGACCTCTGAACAAATCGGTATCCTACATCAGTACAGAAACATGAGAAAAATATTTTTCTTTCTGAATTTCTATCTGTACCATGAGAAGAATGAACATACATAACCATGTTTCCTCACAATTACTGAATCTACCAAATTTGTAATTACTATAAATAAGTAATTGCTCAAACACAGTCTTACATATCGAAGTTAGCAATTATATAACCTTTCAGTGCATATACAAGGTAGAGGTCTTTATAGACAAGACCCTTCTTTCAGGAGAAGGGGGTTGGGGTCTAGGTTCACTTTAAACCAATATAAACACTTCCTTACATGACAAGAAACTTTTTATATAATTGTCTAAAAGAAGAAAGTTAAGAGTAAATGTGAATAAGAGCAAGGTTATTAGGTACAGTAGGGTTGAGGGTCAAGTCAATTGGGAGGTAAGTTTGAATGGAGAAAAACTGGAGGAAGTGAAGTGTTTTAGATATCTGGGAGTGGATCTGGCAGCGGATGGAACCATGGAAGCAGAAGTCGAGAACATTATCTCGGAAAGCAAAAATGGGTATGTTTGAAGGAATAGTGGTTCCAACAATGTTGTATGGTTGCGAGGTGTGGGCTATGGATAGAGTTGTGCGCAGGAGGGTGGAACCACTATTCCTTCAAACATACCCATTTTTGCTTTCCGAGATAATGTTCTCGACTTCCGCTTCCATGGTTCCATCCGCTGCCAGATCCACTCCCAGATATCTAAAACACTTCACTTCCTCCAGCTTTTCTCCATTCAAACTCACCTCCCAATTGACTTGACCCTCAACCCTACTGTACCTATTAACCTTGCTCTTATTGACATTTACTCTTAACTTTCTTCTTCCACACACTTTACCAAACTCAGTCACCAGCTTCTGCAGTTTCTCACATGAATCAGCCACCAGCGCTGTATCATCAGCGAACAACAACTGACTCACTTCCCAAGCTCTCTCATCCCCAACAGACTTCATACTTGCCCCTCTTTCCAAAACTCTTGCATTTACCTCCCTAACAACCCCATCCATAAACAAATTAAACAACCATGGAGACATCACACCCCTGCCGCAAACCTACATTCACTGAGAACCAACCACTTTCCTCTCTTCCTACACGTACACATGCCTTACATCCTCGATAAAAACTTTTCACTGCTTCTAACAACTTTCCTCCCACACCATATATTCTTAATACCTTCCACAGAGCATCTCTATCAACTCTATCATATGCCTTCTCCACATCCATAAATGCTACATACAAATCCATTTGCTTTTCTAAGTATTTCTCACATACATTCTTCAAAGCAAACACCTGATCCACACATCCTCTACCACTTCTGAAACCACACTGCTCTTCCCAATCTGATGCTCTGTACATGCCTTCACCCTCTCAATCAATACCCTCCCATATAATTTACCAGGAATACTCAACAAACTTATACCTCTGTAATTTGAGCACTCACTCTTATCCCCTTTGCCTTTGTACAATGGCACTATGCACGCATTCCATCAATCCTCAGGCACCTCATCATGAGTCATACATACATTAAATAACCTTACCAACCAGTCAACAATACAGTCACCCCCTTTTTTTTATAAATTCCACTGCAATACCATCCAAACCTGCTGCCTTGCCGGCTTTCATCTTCCGCAAAGCTTTCACTACCTCTTCTCTGTTTACCAAATCATTTTCCCTAACCCTCTCACTTTGCACACCACCTCGACCAAAACACCCTATATCTGCCACTCTATCATCAAACACATTCAACAAACCTTCAAAATACTCACTCCATCTCCTTCTCACATCACCACTACTTGTTATCACCTCCCCATTTGCGCCCTTCACTGAAGTTCCCATTTGCTCCCTTGTCTTACGCACTTTATTTACCTCCTTCCAGAACATCTTTTTATTCTCCCTAAAATTTAATGATACTCTCTCACCCCAACTCTCATTTGCCCTTTTTTTCACCTCTTGCACCTTTCTCTTGACCTCCTGTCTCTTTCTTTTATACATCTCCCACTCAATTGCATTTTTTCCCTGCAAAAATCGTCCAAATGCCTCTCTCTTCTCTTTCACTAATACTCTTACTTCTTCATCCCACCACTCACTACCCTTTCTAATCAACCCACCTCCCACTCTTCTCATGCCACAAGCATCTTTTGCGCAATCCATCACTGATTCCCTAAATACATCCCATTCCTCCCCCACTCCCCTTACTTCCATTGTTCTCACCTTTTTCCATTCTGTACTCAGTCTCTCCTGGTACTTCCTCACACAGGTCTCCTTCCCAAGCTCACTTACTCTCACCACCCTCTTCACCCCAACATTCACTCTTCTTTTCTGAAAACCCATACAAATCTTCACCTTTGCCTCCACAAGATAATGATCAGACATCCCTCCAGTTGCACCTCTCAGCACATTAACATCCAAAAGTCTCTCTTTCGCACGCCTGTCAATTAACACGTAATCCAATAACGCTCTCTGGCCATCTCTCCTACTTACATAAGTATACTTATGTATATCTCGCTTTTTAAACCAGGTATTCCCAATCATCAGTCCTTTTTCAGCACATAAATCTACAAGCTCTTCACCATTTCTATTTACAACACTGAACACCCCATGTATACCAATTATTCCCTCAACTGCCACATTACTCACCTTTGCATTCAAATCACCCATCACTATAACCCGGTCCCGTGCATCAAAACCACTAACACACTCATTCAGCTGCTCCCAAAACACTTGCCTCTCATGATCTTTCTTCTCATGCCCAGGTGCATATGCACCAATAATCACCCACCTCTCTCCATCAACTTTCAGTTTTACCCATATTAATCGAGAATTTACTTTCTTACATTCTATCACATACTCCCACAACTCCTGTTTCAGGAGTATTGCTACTCCTTCCCTTGCTCTTGTCCTCTCACTAACCCCTGACTTTACTCCCCAGACATTCCCAAACCACTCCTCCCCTTTACCCTTGAGCTTCGTTTCACTCAGAGCCAAAACATCCAGGTTCCTTTCCTCAAACATACTACCTATCTCTCCTTTTTTCACATCTTGGTTACATCCACACACATTTAGGCACCCCACTCTGAACCTTCGAGGAGGATGAGCACTCCCCGCGTGACTCCTTCTTCTGTTTCCCATTTTAGAAAGTTAATACAAGGAGGGGAGGATTTCTGGCCCCCCGCTCCCGTCCCCTCTAGTCGCTTTCTACGACACGCGAGGAATACGTGGGAAGTATTCTTTCACCCCTATCCCCAGGGATAATATACATATATATATACATATACACATACACACACATACACATACACACGCACATATACACACACACACACATACATATATTTACATATGAAAAATGTAAGAAACAATTTAGAAAACTGAAACTTCTAGCTTGAAATGAATGAAAAAATGAATGTCACATAATGGTACAACCTCTGGCTATAATAATGTACAATAATGTACATCCTATAATTTTTCCATTCATCACCAAGATGATAGAATCAACATTAGTAAGATACAAAAGAGATGCTGCACTTTCACTCACACACAATGCAGTCAAATCAGTAAAATGCATCAAATCTAGAAAATATAATGGTCCTTTCAATAAATTTTTACTTGATCTGAAGGACACTCCACCACCACTAGCCTTTCATTGTTTTTATACAGTATCAATAGTACTCACATATATAACATTTCCACTGAAGCAAGGCTGAATAATAGGGTATACATGTCAGAAGTGGAGGAAGCTAGAAAAAGGGGAGACTGAGCTGAAGCAGAAAAGAGAGATGTGCAGGAGGATGTGAAACATGCACAAGACTAGGGGAACTGGGGCAATGTGATGTAAAGAGGGATAACATGATATCAATGGAATGAACCAGGGAATATGTTGTGGTCAGGGGAAACCACAGAAAGGTCTGTGGGATTTGGCTGTGTATAAGGGGCTCTGGTTTCAGTGTATCGGACATAACAGCTAAAGAGTGGATGCAGGTAAATAAGACCATTCTTAATCTGCTGCTGGAGCTTCCTTGCTATGTGAGAAATAGTGACCAAAAATGAAAAAATGTAGATGTCCTGAGAGGGGCAGCTTCTTGGCAGAGGAAAGGATGAAAGTTTGCAGAGTTAATCAGAAAAGAGGAAATGATATGGGTAGAAAGAAGGTGAAAGTAGTGAGCTTGGAAAAGAGGCTTGTATGAGGAGAAAACTGGAAAGACTGAGTGACGAATGGCAGAAGGTGAGTTACAAACTGGATTTCCAGGTTTTGAAAGCACCAACAAGCCTTACCAGTCTTAAAGTCAATCTATTGCACCCTACTAGCAGTAAAAATCACTTGCATCTCACTAGTGCTAGTGAGAAGATGGCTACACCCAGTTCACTCTAAAAATTTCCAATGTACCTTTGTTGATTAAATCAAATGAACCATTCTGGTAAAAATGAGGAGTAAATTCCTGAAATGAAGTTGTAAAAAGTGTTATCTAAAAAAGGGGAAACATTACATAGCAGACTCACATTAAGTCATAAGACAATGCTGTTCAACAGCAAGATATTCAAATTATCTCAAGTGCTTAATTCTTTAAGATCCTCTGGAAGTAAATGCAGGTAGAACTAGGACAGATATGGTATACAAGGAAAGCAAAATAGAGTTGAACTTATTATGGATGTTCTGCTGAGGTAGAAAAGTCATACCAAGAGAACAGATACAGGAAGATTGATTTAAAACTTATATAAGAATTACAAAAGTGCAAGAAAAGCTTCATCAACTACAGGTTAGCAGTAGATGAAAGGTTAGAAAACGAGACATATGAGGGAGGTTACTAGGAATATGGATAAATATGCTGGAACAAGATGGTGATTAGGCAGAAACACTGATAAAAACACTAGGTAGAAGTAGTATGTATGAAAATTAGGCAGGAGCATTATGTAATAGTAGGGTGGAACATTAGGCAAGAGCATTAAGTAAACATATTAGGAAGCAGCAGTCAGTAGGAACATTAGGTAGGAACTTCTAGAAACACTGTGCAAGAATTGCCCTTGATAAAAGCATTTGGTAGAACTAGCAGGTAGGAAAAAAGCAGGAGCAATATGTAGAAGTAGTAGGCTAGACCATTAGGCAGGTACATTAAGGAGACACATTAGGTAGCAGTAGTTGGGGGAACATTAGATAGGAGCCTCTAGAAATACTGTGCTTGAGTTGCCCTCTGCCGGTGGCCTGTTAGAGGGGAGGCCCTAAAGGCTAAAAAGTGGCGCTGGAAATCACCAGCTATGGAGACTCTTTCACTATGACCCCCCCCCCTGGATGAAATTCTCAGAGGGAATGGGAATCAGAAATATAGACAGATAGATAGGTGATGATGATACAGACTTTAATGAAGATAATGCTGCTACTAAACAAATACAGAAAAATACTAAACATTCTATTTTCATATTTGTATCTTTCATTTTTGATAATATCAATCATTAGAGCTAACAGAAACAACAATTTTGGATAAACCCCAAATTTACAATTCATATGGTTAAGTATGTTAATTTTCAATCTTCAGTATATGCTGTTACAATGGCTAATTCAGCTAAAGTCTAATTCTATTCCTTAAAATAGTTTTATATCCTAACCTGAAATGTGAATATTTGTGGATGCAGGGGCTTGTACTCTTTAGCTATAAGCATACGACGGTTCAAGCTGTCATCAAGAAGCTGTTTCCGTCGTATGGATTCAGATTCAACCTGAAAGTAAACATGTTTCACACATTCAACCTTTAAACACTACATATCAGTCAATATGAATGATAACTAAAAAAAAATTTACACCAATGATTATCAAACAGGCTTATCACAATAAGTAAATGGCCCATTAGTTGCATTCATGGAAGATATCTGAGATGTCTATTCCCTTTGAGAACTCCCTCAAGGGGGTGGCCAAGGCAAAAGTCTTTCCAAAACTGGTGAACTCCAGTGCTGCTTTTTAGCCTTTTATGCCTCAACTTGAACAGGGTACTGGCAGATGGCAACTCTAGTACAGAGTTTTTAAAGGCTCCTACCTAATGTTCCCAAATTCTACTTCTACTTAAATTCCAATCTATCATTCATACCTATTTCTACTAACGATCCTGTCTTGCGTTCCTCCCCACCATCAGATATTCATTTATTTGTTATACTTGATCGCCATTTCCCGCGTCAGCAAGGTAGCACCAGGAAACAGATGAAGAATGGCCCATCCATCATATACACGCACACATATATATTATATCTATTTATTCTATTTTGCTTTGTCGCTGTCTCCCAGTTGACTTGTCCCTCAACCCTACTGTACCTATTAACCTTGCTCTTATTCACATTTACTCTCAGCTTTCTTCTTTCACACACTTTACCAAACTCAGTCACCAGCTTCTGAAGTTTCTCACATGAATCAGCTACCAACGCTGTATCATCAGCAAACAACAACTGACACACTTCCCAAGCTCTTTCATCCACAACAGACTGCATACTTGCCCCTCTTTCCAAAACTCTTGCATTCACCTCCCTAACAACCCCATACATAAACAAATTAAACAACCATGGAGACATCACACACCCCTGCCACAAACCTACATTCACTGAGAACCAATCACTTTCCTCTCTTCCTACACGTACACATGCCTTACATCCTCGATAAAAACTTTTCTCTGCATCTAACAACTTGCCTCCCACACCATATATTCTTAATACCTTCCACAGAGCATCTCTATCAACTCTATCATATGCCTTCTCCACATCCATAAATGCTACATACAAATCTATTTGCTTTTCTAAGTATTTCTCACATACATTCTTCAAAGCAAACACCTGATCCACACATCCTCTACCACTTCTGAAACCACACTGCTCTTCCCCAATCTGATGCTCTGTACATGCCTTCACCCTCTCATTCAATACCCTCCCATATAATTGACCAGGAATACTCAGCAAACTTATACCTCTGTAATTTGAGTGCTCACTTTTATCCCCTTTGCCTTTATACAATGGCACTATGCAAGCATTCCACCAATCCTCAGGCACCTCACCATGAATCATACATACATTAAATAACCTTACCAACCTGTCAACAATACAGTCACCCCCTTTTTTAATAAATTCCACTGCAATACCATCCAAACCGGCTTTCATATTCCGCAAAGCTTTTACTACCTCTTCTCTGTTTACCAAATCATTTTCCCTAACCCTCTCACTTCACACACCACCTCGACCAAAACACGCTACTGCCACTCTATCATCAAACACATTCAACAACCTTCAAAATACTCACTCCATCTCCTTCTCACATCACCACTACTTGTTATCACCTCCCCATTAGCCCCCTTCACTGAAGTTCCCATTTGTTCCCTTGTCTTACGCACTTTATTTACCTCCTTCCAAAACATCTTTTTACTCTCACCCCAACTCTCATTTGCCCTCTTTTTCACCTCTTGCACCTTTCTTTTAACCTCCTGCCTCTTTCTTTTATACATCTCCCACTCATTTGCATTTTTTCCCTGCAAAAGTCATCCAAATGCCTCTCTCTTCTCTTTCACTAATAATCTTACTTCTCCATCCCACCACTCACTACCCTTTCTAATCTGCCCACCTCCCATGTTTCTCATGCCACAAGCATCTTTTGTGCAAGCCATCGCTGCTTCCCTAAATACATCCCATTCCTCCCCCACTCCCCTTACCTCCTTTGTTCTCACCTTTTTGCATTCGGTACTCAGTCTCTCCTGGTACTTCCTCACACAAGTCTCCTTCCCAAGCTCACTTACTCTCACCAATCTCTTCACCCCAACATTCTCTCTTCTTTTCTGAAAACCTCTACAAATCTTCACCTTCGCCTCCACAAGATAATGATCAGACATCCCTCCAGTTGCACCTCTCAGCACATTAACATCCAAAAGTCTCTCTTTCGCGTGCCTATCAATAAACACGTAATCCAATAATGCTCTTTGGCCATCTCTCCTACTTACATACGTATACTTATGTATATCTCTCTTTTTAAACCAGGTATTCCCAATCACCCGTCCTTTTTCAGCACATAAATCTAAAAGCTCTTCACCATTCCCATTTACAACACTGAACACCCCATGTATACCAATTATTCCCTCATCTGCCACATTACTCACCTTTGCATTCAAATCACCCATCACTAAAACCCGGTCTCGTGCATCAAAACTACTTACACAGTCATTCAGCTGCTTCCAAAACACTTGCCTCTCATGAGCTTTCTTCTCATGCCCAGGTGCATATGCACCAATAATCACCCATCTCTCTCCATCAACTTTCAGTTTTACCCATATCAATCTAGAGTTTACTTTCTTACACTCTATCACATACTCCCACCACTCCTATTTCAGAAGTAGTGCCACTCCTTCCCTTGCTGTTGTCCTCTCACTAACCCCTGACTTTACTCCCAAGACATTCCCAAACCACTCTTCCCCTTTACTCTCGAGCTTCGTTTCACTCAGAGCCAAAACATCCAGGTTCCTTTCCTCAAACATACTACCTATCTCTCCTTTTTTCTCATCTTGGTTACATCCACACACATTTAGACACCCCAATCTGAGCCTTCAAGGAGGGTGAGCACTCCCCACATGACTCCTTCTTCTGTTTCCCCTTTTAGAAAGGGTTTCCAGCCCCCGCTCCCGTCCCCTTTAGTTGCCTTCTACGACACGTGGGGAATGCGTGTATGGGCGTTCATGAATATATATGTGGATATGCGTGGATGAGCCATTCTTCCATGGATGCATCTACTGCTACATCCATTCCCATATAACTACAATACTTCAGTTTCTCCAAATTTTCTTCATTCAAACTCACATCCCAACTAACCTGTCCCTAAATCCTGCTAGACACAAACTTACTTTTCTTTACATTCACTCTCAACTTTCTCCTTTCACATACTTTTCCAAACACAATCACCAAATTCTGCTGTTTCACCACCAGCACTGTATCATCAGCAAACAACAACTGACTCACTTCCCAGGCCCACTCATCCCCCACAGACTATATGCTCTCACCTCTCTCTAAGACTCACATTTACCTCTCACCATCCTATCCATAAACAACTTGAAAAACCACAGTGACATAAAACATCCCTGCCACAGACCAACCTTCACTGAGAACCATTCACTCACCTCTCTTCCTATTCATACACAAGCCTTACACTCCTACACCACAGCAGTAGTCAGATAGTCTTCCTCTATATACATAAACAATGTGTAGTACTACAGATAGTCTTCCTATGTACATACATAAACAATGTGTAGTACTTTCCATTAAAAAAATTAGTAAAGTATCTATCAGAGTATCTTTCAACATCTCTGATGCCCATTTCCTGCAGGAACTTCCATCAAGGGGGTGGCCACAGCTAAAGAGTCTCCACTTATCTCAGTCCTTTCATGCTTTCCTCACATACATCACTCCACACATTCTTCCACCATTTCTCTCCCTTCAATACTCTTCCACTCCATTTCCCCATATCACAGGAGGTCTTCCTCCCACATCAACCCATTTTAATCATAACATCATACACTCTCTTTAAAAATTCCCCATCTTGCATTCTTTCCCCCTGCCCAAACCACCATACAAAGTATTATGTTTCACCCACTCAAACACTCCACAATTCATTCCCTTTGCATTCCCTACCATACCATATCTATCATACACCCAACCATCTTTTTTCTTCATTCCAATGAGGTCATAATGCATGATCCTCTCAAAATAGCTCATTTCCACTGACTGGATTCTTGACCTCTGACTCATACCATGTCTATGTTTTGGCTGCAGAGGTCAGGGTTGGGAGGACTATGCTGTCCCTAAATCCTTTCTTCATACTTACTTACACCTATGTCTTTCTTTATTCTATTAAGGAATCCAATGACTCTCCTACTGTGTAATGCTCTCTCTCTTATCTTTCCTTCCATATCATCAAACTTACCTAAATAGCTCCCAAATACTTAAATTCTGTCACTTCTTCCAGTCTTTCTCCCCATATCTATATAATACATTTTAGTAGTTTGGTACACTTTCATTCTCTAACTCTAAAGGGCTTTGCAAAATCTATACTTTCACTCTATTTCCTTTTAGATACCATTACTTTAGTTTTATTCATTTTTACCTTCAAATGCCTATGTTTACACACATAAAACACACAGCCTTCTGCAACCCTTCTTCACCGTAAGCAAATAAAACAGTATCATCCAATAACAGGCTTGTTACTAACCACCATAGATTACCATTGCATTCTATCTCTTTAACCACTTCCCTAACTTTGCTTTCATCTCTCTTATCACTCCAACAATATACATGTTAAAAATCCATAGTGACATCATACAGCCCTGCCTCATACCCACATGAATACCATAACTATCACTCAACTCCATCCAGTCTTACACATGCATTTGCTCCTCTAAGAAAGGCTTTCACACCATCCAACAGTTCTCCCCCTACTGCACATATCCTTAGCATATACCACAAAGCATTTCATCCCACTCTGTCATACATTTGTCTGTTCTAAAAAACTACTGCCCAAATGCAGTTGGACTGTGGCTCCCCCTTCTGTTCCATCCTAAAGAGCTTGTTATTGGAATTACTAGAGTAATGCCTCATGCATTCAAACTCCAGATTTGAGTTTATACATCCTTGAATGGGGCAAAGTCTGTACAGAGATATTCCAGGACCTCTGTATGAAGAAACTATGTATCTGTACCAAGTCCATGGTTACCTGACAAAATTTAAGGTAACCAAGCAGTGACCAGAAAGAGCTCTCAGCCAATGTTACTTCATTCAGCCATTATTATTCCTAACACCACTGTAATTTAGAAATATCTAAAGGATGATGCACTCACAAAATAGTCGAACTTTATCACCTTACGTTTCTTATAGAGGATAAGAAAAGTATAATACAATATAAAAATGAATAACATATATAAAAAACTAAATATCGTTAACTAATAAAAACAAATACTCCCACATAAAGCCCAAGTGCATAGGTCCCTTGTCTGCCATGGTTCTATAAAATGTGGTTTTGAGTATCTACACTGTTCACAGTTTTCCAGATTACTGAGGCCTCATTCACTTATATTCATTCTCTAGATGTCTGATGTCTATGCAATGCACCAAAACCAAAGCTCCACTATCCACAATAATGCTCCTCAGACATTTCCATGGTGTCTTCCCGCTGCTTCATATGCCATAGTTCAGTCCACCACAATGTGTCATCCCCTGTATATGACATCACTATAGTTCACTTTATCCTGTACACACATTTTACCTTCTACATGTTCAGGACCCAAGTAATCGAAATCTTTTCCACTCCATCCTTCCCTGTCCAATTTGGTCTAAACTACCTGTCCCCTCAACTTCTGACACATATCCTCACTGTCCACCTTTTCTCACTCATTCTTTCAAAATGTCAAAACCATTTCAGCACACCCACATCAGTCCTCTCAAACATACTCTTATTACCAACCTCTCTCTTACCCTTTTAATTCTTATTTGATCAAATCATCACACATCACATGTTATCTTCAAACATTTCTTTTCCAACAAAGCCATTTGTAAATTTCTCCTCCATCTGACAATTAATGAAAATAAATCGCCTCACCATAGACAGTTTCCAGTAACAGACAGCATTTATGTCTGAGTAAATCAGCAGCAGATATGTCTAAGTACATCAGATGTAGTAACTAATCTTCATCAAAGCAAAGAAACTTGGATGATTTTTTCTTTATCTTTTTTTTATAATCTTTTGTATGAATCATCTATACAAGGCCTTATCTCACAACACAGTATCATACAGAATATGTATATACATAAAAAGACCTTCTGTACTCTTATGTATTTCATGTCTAGGTCCATAACAGTTAATCATCAAGAATTCTAAGTTACTTAGACAGGAACTGAAAAAGACTGTTCTGAATGTATTTGTCCTTATTGTGTACTAATTCCTTGAATCTAAGCTTAACTATGTGTAAGGCAAGTGGAAGAGAGTATAAAGATCTACCAGATGCTAAAGAGAAGATTCTGAAAGAGCATGAGTTGGGTGACAGACAGGATCAGAAACTACAGCACTTGAAGAGTTTTATGTATAATCTTTTGAAAATAAATGATATAAACACTAAACAGACAAAAAATATAATGGAGATTTGAAAAGCTAATTAATCTCTATTTTTCAAGAAGGGAAAACAAAGAAAATCACTAAAATATTAAAAGAATTCTTATAGATTCTATATCTTACAACCCCATGACTTGTTCAGCCATGATTATTATCAATGAATGTAGGGTATGGCTTGGGGCAAAGCAAAATCTTACTCACGGTTGTCTGTCTTCATGTAAACAGCAATAATCTATGTCTATGATTAGCAAAAGTATTCTCCTTTTATAGGTTACACTGCTTAAAAATCAAAGAGCACAAAAATCCATCAGTCAGTCTATCTAATATTTTCAATCAATTTCTAACACATCACACTGTGTCATTTGCTACTGATTTTGTTTCTTACCCTTGTATATACTAGTAACTAACAAAATACACCAGCCTGTTAAAGAAGCAATGAAAAATGCATCATCGTCTTGTTCTAAGATACTAAAGACACTATAAGAATAAAGAAACACTTAATTTTTTGATACTGATGACACTGACAGAAACAAAAATTTAGAAATATTCAGTTACTGAGAACTGAGGAGTAAAAATGTTGCTATACATGCTCATTTTAAAGCATAGTTTTTTTTTCTTCCTTCAAAATTCCAAAATACTTTCCTTTGTCTCTTCTTTTTCCCTTTCATAATACTCTCTATAATTCAATTAAAGCCAGCCTTGATGCAGACTTTTGTTCATGACTGGGAGAGAGAGGGGGAGGGGAATGTTTGACAACCTTCTCTTGGTCAAAGAACCCTATGTGCAATGTGCAATATTTTCTGGAACCTCAGTCTTCTCCCTCCATTCTTTCTCTTCTTTCCTGAACAAAACATTATGACTGTGTAAGTAATAATAAGACAACCAGTAGCCATACTCATATCAAAAGAGCTCCATCTACCTATCTACTTATATATATGATACCCTTTCCCTCCAGAAGCTCCCATCATGGTGGTGGCCATGGCAAAAAGTTTCCACTTATTCCTGTCCTTACATGCCTCCCTCACATACACCATTCCATGCATTCTTCCACCATTTCTCTCCCTCCAGTATTCTTCCACTCTATTTCCCCAAATCACAGGTGGTCTTCCTCACACACCAACCCCTTTAACTGTACTATCATACACTCTCCTTATATACTCTCAGTCCTGCATTCTTTCCACACAGCAAAACCACCTCAAAGTATTATGTTTTATGCATTCTACCACTCCACAATTCATTCCCCTTGCATCCCCTCCTATATCACATTTCTAATACACAACTTCATTTCTTCCTACATTTCATCTAGTGCTCCCCTCATATAACTCATTTCCACAGCCAGGATTCTTGACCTCTGTGACTCATTCCATGACCATGTTTTGGCTGCATAGGTATAGGGGTTGGGAGGGATATGTTGTCCCTCAGTCCTATCTTTACTTCCATACTTACACCTATACCCTTCATTATTCTATTATGGAACCCCATGGCTCTTCTACCCTGTACTGCTCTCTACCTTATCACTCCTTCTATATCACCAAACTTACCCAAGAGAGCTCCTAATCACTTAAACTCTCTCACATCTTCCAGTCTTTCTCCCCCATATCCAAAACACAATTTACTAAACTTTCTTCTTTCACTCTTTATGGTTTTCCAAAATCTATACTTACACACTGTTGTTTGCTTTCAAACACCATTCCTTTACATTTACTTGCATTTAACCTTCAACATCATAAAATGTACAACCTTCAGGAACTCCTCCTCACTCTCAGCAAATAACACATTGCACAGCACAAAACTATTGTAAAAGGATGATAATTGAAACAATGCACAAGACAAACCTCAGAGATGAGACTCTCTGGATCACCACATCCTCTGGAAAGCAGAGCCTATGAGAAAGAGAAAGATATTAGTTTAATACAAACTTACATTCATAAAATAATATTGAATTAATCACATGGTTTTTCTTTCTGGTCAATAATACAAGGAAACACAAAGCAGCTCCGTTCTGAGGGAAAATATCTACTCCATTCAGCATATTCAAGTAGTCATTGTGTATTATTATCAATATCACAAACATAATCAATATCATTATAATAATCATTATCAGTATCATCATCATTATCATCATAGCTATCAATAATGCTGTATTTCATGCCTGAAGACAATAATTGGTGTGAGGAAGAATGATCAAGTAAGGAATGACATTGTAAGAGAGAGGTATGGTAGTAGTGTATTTGACTGAAAGAGCTGGGATGGGTGTCACCCTGGAGTTCCTTTGGAATAGTCTGTCGGGTCTTCTACACCCCTACTACTGGCCTAGGTTGCTGGCCAACCAAGCTGTTGGAAGCAGCAGCCCATAGGCCAGTTAAGCTGCCATACTTGTCCAGGGTCTTCTTAAATTTGTCTAAAGTGCTTCTCCTCGTGTCTGTAATGACTGCTGACCATCTGTTAAAGAGACTTGTGGCCCGGCATGTTTAAGATGTTTTCCTTCCTGTGTATATTGCTCCTTTCCATTTAGGTCTACTGCGTCTGTTGTATCAGAAGGGAACCATCCTTTTTATGACTTTTCAAGCATAGATAACAATATACTTCACCCATCTCCACTCGAGGAAGTACAACCTAAGAGATTTCAGTCATTTCCAATGATTTCTTTCCTTTACCACATTAAAAGGGGCTGTGCATGATCTTTGAACACTTTCCAATTTTGCAGCTTCTCCAGCGTCATAATGTGAGAGAATTAGCACCTTGAAGAGTGTCATCACTGGTTTTTCTTTCCTTGTCTTAAAAGTCAAAAAGGTGCATCCCATTACTACTCTGGAGGTGGTAACTTTTGTTCTCTACTCTTGGCTGAAAGAAAGGTCATCAAACATTATTACTCTGAGGTCTTTCTTGATGATGAATCACAAGCTATAACATTCTGTTTCTGGAATTCTATACTGTTCCTTATTTCTTCATTTTACCAATAACAAAGATGAAATTTATCTATATTGAAAATCATGCTGTTCTGAAAGCCCAAATGGAAGACTGTTATAGTTTGATTGTAGCCTGTCACTGTCCTCTTCCAACAAGATTTTCATACTTCCTCTACTACCACCAGCAAATGATGACATGAAACTGTGATTCAAGTTTGCAGTAATGTCAGATACAAGAGTGAGGAACAAGAAGGGTGCAAGTAAAGTTCCTTAGGGACTTAAGTTTATGTGTACTGTCCAAATCAACCATGTCCTCAGTTATTCTCTTCCATTCACACACCACTCAGGGCCTCTGAGAAGGGGGTGCAGGAGGTACATCGTACCCAGGCCCAGGGGGTCCAGAAGGGGGCCTGGGAATTTCCGGAAATCTCAGAAAATCATCAAGAGTGTTCCATTCCATACCTCTCTCATCTTCCATACCCTTTTTGGCCTTACAGCTAATGGCATAAAACCATAGTGGATAAAAACAGGATGATAATGGTGAAGGGAAGGGGACCTGAAAGAGACTTTGTACACCCTGATAAAATTCCTCTCAGGGGCCCTGCCCCCATTCATATCTGTACTTCACAAGTATATCTGTACACCCTTATCAAGTTCCTTACTTAATTTAATGTATGTCCTCTATGTTGCTCTATTCAAAGAACTATTCACTGTTCACATCATTGATCTCATTTAAAATTTCAAGGATTGTAATCAGGTCACTCCTGAGAGGTGGGTACATTATGAACTCTGTAGGAGTCACATAACAGGGCCTGGGAAGTAGGTCAGCTGTTGCTTCCAGGTTAAACAGGACTGCTGGCAGATTTGAGCGAGAAACTGCAGAAGTTGGTGTCTGAGTTTCGAAGAGTAAATGGGAACTAAAGCAAAGTTAGGAGATTTAGCAATGTAGAGGAGCAGGTTGGCGTGTTATTTTGAATGGAGTAAATGTGATGGAAGTGAGGTGTTTCCCATACCTGGGAGTGAACGTAGCTGCAAAAAAAAAAATGACTCACAGGGTGGGGGGGGGGGGGGTTGGGAGCACTGAGGAATGTGTGGAAAATGAGGTCATTATTTGGGATGGCCAAAATTGGTGTCTGAGGGTAGAATAGTTCTAGTGTAAGGCATGGGCTATGGATGAGAAGGTGCAGAAGAGGGAGGGTGTTACAAAGTAAATGTTTGAGGTCAATATGTGATGTGACGTGGTTTCACCAAGATAATAATAAAAGGGTAAGAAAGATGTGTGGTAGAGAGAGCTGAAGACAGTGCGCAGGCATGGAGAAAAATGAATGAGGAGAGACCCGCCAAAAAGATATGTCAGAAATGTAGAGGACAAGGAGAAAGGGACACCAATTTGGAGATGAAGGATAAGTGAAAAAGACTGTGAGTGCTTAGGACATGAACAGGTAGGGAGATGGAAGGAAGACACAAGATGAATTACAGCAAACTGGTTTACAAGGGACAATGTGCGGTCGGAGGACTGAACCACAATGTATGAATTCACCAGGGGAACCATGGAGAGGTGTGTAGGGCCTTGCTGTGGGCAGGGGGGCTGTGGTCTGGGTTATGACACAACAACACACGAAACATATACTAAATATGAAACTAGAATATGGATATATATTACACAAAACATATGGTAAATATGAAACTAGAATATGGATATATTTTACACAAAACATATAATAAATATGAAACTAGAATATGGATATAGATTTCATAAAACATACAGTAAATATAAAACTAGAATATGGATATACATTTCACAAAACATATAGTAAATATGAAACTAGAATATGGACGCTTGTGGCATGAGAAGCATGGGAGGTGGGCAGATTAGAAAGGGTAGTGAGTGGTGGGATGAAGAAAAAGATTATTAGTGAAAGAGAAGAGAGAAGCATTTGGACAATTTTTGCAGGAAAATAATGCAAATGAGTGGGAGATGTATAAAAGAAAGAGGCAGGAGGTCAAGAGAAAGGTGCAAGAGGTGAAAAAGAGGGCAAATGAGAGTTGGGGTGAGAGAGTATCATTAAATTTTAGGGAGAATAAAAAGATGTTTTGGAAGGAGGTAAATAAAGTGCGTAAGACAAGGGAACAAATGGGAACTTCAGTGAAGGGGGCTAATGGGGAGGTGATAACAAGTAGTGGTGATGTGAGTAGGAGGTGGAGTGAGTATTTTGAAGTTTTGTTGAATGTGTATGATGATAGAGTGGCAGATATAGGGTGTTTTAGTCGAGGTGGTGTGCAAAGTGGGAGGGTTAGGGAAAATGATTTGGTAAACAGAGAAAAGGTAGTAAAAGCTTTGCGGAATATGAAAGCCGGCAAGGCAGCGGGTTTGGATGGTATTGCAGTGGAATTTATAAAAAAAAGGGGGTGACTGTGTTGCTGACTGGTTGGTAAGGTTATCTAATGTATGTATGGTTCATAGTGAGGTGCCTGAGGATTGGCGGAATGCTTGCATAGTGCCATTGTACAAAGGCAAAGGGGATAAAAGTGAGCACTCAAATTACAGAGGTATAAGTCTGTTGAGTATTCCTGGTCAATTATATGGGAGGGTATTGATTGAGGGGGAGAAGGCATGTACAGAGCATCAGATTGGGGAAGAGCAGTGTGGTTTCAGAAGTGGTACAGGATGTGTGGATCAGGTGTTTGCTTTGAGGAATGTATGTGAGAAATACTTAGAAAAGCAAATGGATTTGTATGTAGCATTTATGGATCTGGAGAAGGCATATGACAGAGTTGATAGAGATGCTCTGTGGAAGGTATTAAGAATATATGGTGTGGGAGGCAAGTTGTTAGAAGCAGTGAAGAGTTTTTATCGAGGATGTAAGGCATGTGTATGTGTAGGAAGAGAGGAAAGTGATTGGTTATCAGTGAATGTAGGTTTGTGGCAGGGGTGTGTGATGTCTCCATGGTTGTTTAATTTGTTTATGGATGGGGTTGTTAGGGAGGTGAATGCAAGAGTTTTGGAAAGAGGGGCTAGTATGCAGTCTGTTGTGGATGAGAGAGCTTGGGCAGTGAGTCAGTTGTTGTTTGCTGATGATACAGCGCTGGTGGCTGATTCATGTGAGAAACTGCAGAAGCTGGTGACTGAGTTTGGTAAAGTGTGTGAAAGAAGAGTGTTGAGAGTAAATGTGAATAAGAGCAAGGTTATTAGGTACAGTAGGGTTGAGGGACAAGTCAATTGGGAGGTAAGTTTGAAAGGAGAAAAACTGGAAGAAGTGAAGTGTTTTAGATATCTAGGAGTGGATTTGGCAGTGGATGGAACCATGGAAGCAGAAGTGAATCATAGGGTGGGGGAGGGGGTGAAAATTCTGGGAGCCTTGAAGAATGTGTGGAAGTCGAGAACATTATCTCCAAAAGCAAAAATGGGTATGTTTGAAGGAATAGTAGTTCCAACAATGTTGTATGGTTGTGAGGCGTGGGCTATGGATAGAGTTGTGCAGAGGAGGGTGGATGTGCTGGAAATGAGATGTTTGAGGACAATATGTGGTGTGAGGTGGTTTGATCGAGTAAGTAATGTAAGGGTAAGAGAGAAGTGTGGTAATAAAAAGAGTGTGGTTGAGAGAGCATAAGAGGGTGTTTTGAAATGGTTTGGTCACATGGAGAGAATGAGTGAGGAAAGATTGACCAAGAGGATATATGTGTCAGAGGTGGAGGGAACAAGAAGTGGGAGACCAAATTGGAGGTGGAAAGATGGAGTGAAAAAGATTTTGAATGATCAGGGCCTGAACATGCAGGAGGGTGAAAGGCATGCAGGGAATAGAGTGAATTGGAACGATGTGGTATACTGGGGTCGACGTGCTGTCAATGGTTTGAACCAGGGCATGTGAAGCGTCTGGGGTAAACCATGGAAAGTTCTGCGGGGCCTGGATGTGGAAAGGGAGCTGTGGTTTCGGTGCATTATTACATGACAGCTAGAGACTGAGTGTGAACGAATGGGGCCTTTGTTGTCTTTTCCTAGCGCTATCTCGCACACATGAGGGGGGAGGGGGTTGTCATTTCATGTGTGGCGAGGTGGCGATGGGAATGAATAAAGACAGACAGTATGAATTATGTACATGTGTATATATGTATATGTCTGTGTGTGTATATATATATGTATACGTTGAGATGTATAGGTATGTATATTTGCGTTTGTGGACGTGTATGTATATACACGTGTATGTGGGTGGGTTGGGCCATTCTTTCGTCTGTTTCCTTGCGCTAACTCGCTAACGTGGGAGACAGCAACAAAGCAAAATAAATAAATAAATAAAACATATAGTAAATATGAAACTAGAATATGGATATAGATTTCACAAAACATATAGTAAATATGAAACTAGAATATGGATATATATTACACAAAACATATAGTAAATATGAAACTAGAATACGGATATATATTACACAAAACATATAGTAAATATGAAAATAGAATACGGATATATATTACACAAAACATATAGTAAATATGAAACTAGAATATGGATATATATTACACAAAACATATAGTAAATATGAAACTAGAATATGGATATATATTACACAAAACATATAGTAAATATGAAACTAGAATATGGATATATATTACACAAAACATATAGTAAATATGAAACTAGAATACAGATATAAATTTCACAAAGTATGGTAAATTGATGGGTGTGACATCCATCATTGCCTGAGATGTTGCTTGAAGGAGGAATGTGTAGTGGCCACAACCCACATCCCAGACTCACACCTCAACCTGCTTGCATGTGGGGAGTTAGCAGGAGGAAGGTGTAGTGGCCACAACCAACATTCCAGACTCACAACTCAACCTGCTTGCATGTGGTGAGTTAGCAGGAGGAAGGCGTAGTGGCCACAACCCACATCCCAGACTCACACCTCAACCTGCTTGCATGTGGTGAGTTAGCAGGAGAAAGGTGTAGTGGCCACAACCCACATCCCAGACTCACTGCTCCACATTTACTTCCCATACAACAAACCATTACTTGGACATTAATGTCCTAATAATCAATCAAATGATTCCTTGTCCAGCAAGAGGCTAGGTATGGTGGGTTATAACAATCATAACCTTCATATATTGTTAAATGTATCACAAATATCAACTGTGCTACCACCAGTTAATGGTCGCACTAATTAACCTCCAATTTCATCCAACTTTATTTTGATCCAAATTTCAATTTACAATTTATATTCCAAATTACACTAAATGATCTCAAATTCAATTCACAATCTATTTTCCAAATGACACTATATAATCTAAAATTGAATTTACAATTCATTTTCCAAATGACACTATATAATCTAAAATTGAATTTACAATTTATTTTCCAAATCACACCATAAAAGTTTATATATATTATTTAAGCTTTGCACGTAAAGTAGCTTTCAATATTAAGCCATCATTTGGCTCAGGTATTATTTCTGGATCTTTAATTGGAGTGAACTATTTTCCTTGTCATTAATGTAATTATTGTTACATTTATCATTCTTACAGACAATTACAGACAATGTTATCATTACTGGAAACTTGACAACAAAATGTCACCACAATTGATGACAACCATACTTAATAGTCATAATGTTGTATCGTAATTATATATAACCAAAATCATACGAGAAATACATATTGAAGGAATGTGACAAATGATAATTAGGAAGTAATTATTGTGACTTGTATGTGAGGTGACCTAGGTCACTCCTGCTCACGTGACCCATCATAATGACCTCAAGGGTCACTCCTGCTCACATGAACCAACATTATAATGACCTCAACGGAGACCTGGGTCACTCCTGCTCACGTGACCCAACATTATAATGACCTCAAGGGTCATCTGGGTCACTCCTGCTCACGTGACCCATTATAATAACCTCAAGGGTGACCTGGGTTACTCCTGCGCACGTGACCCAACATTATAATGACCTCAAAGGTCACCTGGGTCACTCCTGCTCACGTGACCCAACATTATAATGACCTCAAGGGTCACGTAATATTGTAACGTTTTCCCTGATCCTCACTTACCTCACTACTGTCCACATATTAAAGTTCAGAAGACGAGAAGTAATGAAGGAGTTCCCGTACAGACACACACACACAAGTACACACTGATCAGTTGACCCAGACATGTTGATGTTGTTAGTAACATATTACAACCACAACATAAGTACATTACCTTATTGGTGGTCACATGTCCCTGAGTCGTCCATGGCGCACTCACTGTCAGTTAGTCAGTCAGTCAGTCCGTGACTTACAGTCAGTCAGTACATGACTTACAGTCAGTCCTGGACTGCTGACTGAGCGTCGTGGCTCTCATGGTCGAGTCAGGTGGGTCAACAGACACTAGTGACGTCACGTGACGTGACCTGACCCACCTCATAATACTGGTGCAGGAACTGAGCTTTATCCCGGTAGGTGACATGTAAGTTATACTGGTGGAGGAAGATATTATGGCTCAGGTAACACCTACACACACACCACCTGACCACCACCATCTTGTACCGCACATACGCACGTACTCACTGCTCCACCTGCAGTGCTCCACACACACATAATAACTCGCTCATAATTCATTAAGTAATTCTTCATACCACACAAGTAATGAAGGTAATTCTTCATACCACACAAGTAATGAAGGTAATTCTTCATACCACACAAGTAATGAAGGTAATTCTTCATACCACACAAGTAATGAAGGTAATTCTTCATACCACACAAGTAATGAAGGTAATTCTTCATACCACACAAGTAATGAAGGTAATTCTTCATTCCACACAAGTAATGAAGGTAATTCTTCATGCCACCCAAGTAATGAAGGTAATTCTTCATACCACACAAGTAATGAAGGTAATTCTTCATTCCACACAAGTAATGAAGGTAATTCTTCATACCACCCAAGTAATGAAGGTAATTCTTCATACCACACAAGTAATGAAGGTAATTCTTCATTCCACACAAGTAATGAAGGTAATTCTTCATACCACCCAAGTAATGCAGGTAATTCTTCATACCACACAAGTAATGAAGGTAATTCTTCATACCACACAAGTAATGAAGGTAATTCTTCATACCACACAAGTGATGAAGGTAATTCTTCATTCCACACAAGTAATGAAGGTAATTCTTCATACCACACAAGTAATGAAGGTAATTCTTCATTCCACACAAGTAATGAAGGTAATTCTTCATACCACCCAAGTAATGAAGGTAATTCTTCATACCACACAAGTAATGAAGGTAATTCTTCATACCACACAAGTAATGAAGGTAATTCTTCATACCACACAAGTAATGAAGGTAATTCTTCATTCCACACAAGTAATGAAGGTAATTCTTCATACCACACAAGTAATGAAGGTAATTCTTCATTCCACACAAGTAATGAAGGTAATTCTTCATACCACACAAGTAATGAAGGTAATTCTTCATTCCACACAAGTAATGAAGGTAATTCTTCATACCACACAAGTAATGAAGGTAATTCTTCATACCACACAAGTAATGAAGGTAATTCTTCATACAACACAAGTAATGAAGGTAATTCTTCATACCACACAAGTAATGAAGGTAATTCTTCATACCACACAAGTAATGAAGGTAATTCTTCATACCACACAAGTAATGAAGGTAATTCTTCATTCCACACAAGTAATGAAGGTAATTCTTCATACCACACAAGTAATGAAGGTAATTCTTCATACCACACAAATAATGAAGGTAATTCTTCATACCACACAAGTAATGAAGGTAATTCTTCATACCACACAAGTAATGAAGGTAATTCTTCATACCACACAAGTAATGAAGGTAATTCTTCACACCACACAAGTAATGAAGGTAATTCTTCATTCCACACAAGTAATGAAGGTAATTCTTCATACCACACAAGTAATGAAGGGAATTCTTCATACCAAACAAGTAATGAAAGTAATTCTTCATACCACACAAGTAATGAAGGTAATTCTTCATTCCACACAAGTAATGAAGGTAATTCTTCATACCACACAAGTAATGAAGGTAATTCTTCATACCACACAAGTAATGAAGGTAATTCTTCATTCCACACAAGTAATGAAGGTAATTCTTCATACCACACAAGTAATGAAGGTAATTCTTCACACCACACAAGTAATGAAGGTAATTCTTCATACCACACAAGTAATGAAGGTAATTCTTCATTCCATACAAGTAATGAAGGTAATTCTTCATACCACACAAGTAATGAAAGCAATTCTTCATACCACACAAGTAATGAAGGTAATTCTTCATACCATACAAGTAATGAAGGTAATTCTTCATTCCACACAAGTAATGAAGGTAATTCTTCATACCACACAAGTAATGAAGGTAATTCTTCATACCACACAAGTGATGAAGGTACTTCTTCATACCACACAAGTAATGAAGGTAATTCTTCATACCACACAAGTAATGAAGGTAATTCTTCATACCACACAAGTAATGATGGTAGTTCTTCATACCACACAAGTAATGACGGTAATTCTTCATACCACACAAGTGATGAAGGTAATTCTTCATACCACACAAGTAATGAAGGTAATTCTTCATACCACACAAGTAATGAAGGTAATTCTTCATACCACACAAGTAATGAAGGTAATTCTTCATACCACACAAGTAATGAAGGTAATTCTTCATTCCACACAAGTAATGAAGGTAATTCTTCATACCACACAAGTAATGAAGGTAATTCTTCACACCACACAAGTAATGAAGGTAATTCTTCACACCACACAAGTAATGAAGGTAATTCTTCATACCACACAAGTAATGAAGGTAATTCTTCATACCACAGAAGTAATGAAGGTAATTCTTCATATCACACAAGTAATGAAAGTAATTCTTCATACCACACAAGTAATGAAGGTAATTCTTCATACCACACAAGTAATGAAGGTAATTCTTTATACCACACAAGTAATGAAGGTAATTCTTCATACCACACAAGTAATGAAGGTAATTCTTCATACCACACAAGTAATGAAGGTAATTCTTCATACCACACAAGTAATGAAGGTAATTCTTCATACCACACAAGTAATGAAGGTAATTCTTCATACCATACAAGTAATGATGGTAATTCTTCATACCACACAAGTAATGAAGGTAATTCTTCATACCACACAAGTGATGAAGGTAATTCTTCATACCACACAAGTAATGAAGGCAATTCATACCACACAAGTAATGAAGGTAATTCTTCATACCACACAAGTAATGAAGGTAATTCTTCATACCACACAAGTAATGAAAGTAATTCTTCATACCACACAAGTAATGAAGGTAATTCTTCATACCACACAAGTAATGAAGGTAATTCTTCATGCCACACAAGTAATGAAGGTAATTCTTCATACCACACAAGTAATGAAGGTAATTCTTCATACCACGCAAGTAATGAAGGTAATTCTTCATACCACACAAGTAATAAAGGTAATTCTTCATACCACACAAGTAATGAAGGTAATTCTTCATACCTCACAAGTAATGAAGGTAATTCTTCACACCACACAAGTAATGAAGGTAATTCTTCATACCACACAAGTAATGAAGGTAATTCTTCACACCACACAAGTAATGAAGGTAATTCTTCATACCACACAAGTAATGAAGGTAATTCTTCATACCACACAAGTAATGAAGGTAATTCTTCATACCACACAAGTAATGAAGGTAATTCTTCATACCACACAAGTAATGAAGGTAATTCTTCATTCCACACAAGTAATGAAGGTAATTCTTCATACCACACAAGTAATGAAGGTAATTCTTCATACCACACAAGTAATGAAGGTAATTCTTCATACCACACAAGTAATGAAGGTAATTCTTCATACCACACAAGTGATGAAGGTAATTCTTCATACCACACAAGTAATGAAGGTAATTCTTCATACCACACAAGTAATGAAGGTAATTCTTCATACCAGAGATGAGTGGTAATAAAAAGAGCGTGGTTGAGAGAGCAGAAGAGGATGTTTTGAATTGGTTTGGTCACATGGAGAGAATGAGTGAGGAAAGATTGACCAAGAGGATATATGTGTCAGAGGTGGAGGGAACGAGAAGTGGGAGACCAAATTGGAGGTGGAAAGATGAAGTAAAAAAGATTTTGAGTGATTGGGGCCTGAACATGCAGGAGGGTGAAAGGCGTGCAAGGAATAGAGTGAATTGGAACGATGTGGTATACCGGGGTCGACGTACTGTCAATGGATTGAACCAGGGCATGTGAAGCGTCGGGGGTAAACCACGGAAAGTTGTGTGGGGCCTGGATGTGGAAAGGAAGCTGTGGTTTCGGTGCATTATTACATGACAGCTAGAGACTGAGTGTGAACGAATGGGGCCTTTGTTGTCTTTTCCTAGCGCTACCTCGCACACATGAGGGGGGAGGGGGTTGTTATTTCATGTTTGGCGAGGTGGCGATGGAAATGAATAAAGGCAGACAGTATGAATTATGTACATGTGTATATATGTATGTGTCTGTGTGTGTGTATGTATGTATACATTGAGATGTATAGGCATGTATATGTGCGTGTGTGGACGTGTATGTATATACATGTGTATGGGAGTGGGTTGGGCCATTCTTTCGTGTTTCCTTGCGCTACATCGCTAACGCGGGAGATCATATTATAATGAACCCATAATATGATCAATACTTTACTCGGGACTGCTACAATAAGTTCTTCAAGTATTACCAGTGATGACTATAATGATGTGTGGATGACTATAATGATGTGTGCGGATGACTATAATGATGTGTGCGGATGACTATAATGATGTGTGCGGATGACTATAATGATGTGTGCGGACGACCATAATGATGTGTGTGGATGACTATAATGATGTGTGTGGATGGCTATAATGATGTGTGTGGATGACTATAATGATGTGTGCGGATGACTATAATGATGTGTGTGGATGACTATAATGATGTGTGCGGATGACTATAATGATGTGTGCGGATGACTATAATGATGTGTGCGGATGACTATAATGATGTGTGTGGATGACTATAATGATGTGTGTGGATGACTATAATGATGTGTGCGGATGACTATAATGATGTGTGTGGATGACTATAATGATGTGTGTGGATGACTATAATGATGTGTGCGGATGACTATAATGATGTGTGTGGATGACTATAATGATGTGTGTGGATGGCTATAATAATGATGTGTGCGGATGACTATAATGATGTGTGTGGATGACTATAATGATGTGTGCGGATGACTATAATGATGTGTGTGGATGACTATAATGATGTGTGCGGATGACTATAATGATGTGTGCTGATGACTATAATGATGTGTGTGGATGACTATAATGATGTGTGGATGACTATAATGATGTGTGCGGATGACTATAATGATGTGTGTGGATGACTATAATGATGTGTGCGGATGACTATAATGATGTGTGTGGATGACTATAATGATGTGTGCGGATGACTATAATGATGTGTGTGGATGACTATAATGATGTGTGTGGATGACTATAATGATGTGTGTGGATGACTATAATGATGTGTGTGGATGACTATAATGATGTGTGTGGATGACTATAATGATGTGTGCGGATGACTATAATGATGTGTGTGGATGACTATAATGATGTGTGCTGATGACTATAATGATGTGTGCGGATGACTATAATGATGTGTGGATGACTATAATGATGTGTGCGGATGACTATAATGATGTGTGCGGATGACTATAATGATGTGTGTGTGACTATTAGTGGATGACTATAATGATGTGTGCGATGACTATAATGATGTGTGTGGATGACTATAATGATATGTGTGGATGACTATAATGATGTGTGTGGATGAGTATAATGATGTGTGTGGATGACTATAATGATGATGATATGTGTGGATGACCATAATGATGTGTGTGGATGACTATAATGATGATATGTGCGGATGGCTATAATGATGTGTGTGGATGACTATAATGATGTGTGTGGATGACTATAATGATGTGTGCGGATGACTATAATGATGTGTGTGGATGACTATAATGATGATGATGTGTGTGGATGACTATAATGATGTGTGTGGATGACTATAATGATGTGTGTGGATGACTATAATGATGTGTGTGGATGACTATAATGATGTGTGTGAATGGCTATAATGATGTGTGCGGATGACTATAATGATGTGTGTGGATGACTATAATGATGTGTGTGGATGACTATAATGATGTGTGCGGATGACTATAATGATGTGTGCGGATGACTATAATGATGTGTGGATGACTATAATGATGTGTGCGGATGACTATAATGATGTGTGGATGACTATAATGATGTGTGTGGATGACTATAATGATGTGTGTGGATGACTATAATGATGTGTGTGGATGACTATAATGATGTGTGCGGATGACTATAATGATGTGTGTGGATGACTATAATGATGTGTGTGGATGACTATAATGTATGTGTGGATGACTATAATGATGTGTGGGATGACTATAATGATGTGTGTGGATGACTATAATGATGTGTGTGGATGACTATAATGATGTGTGCGGATGACTATAATGATGTGTGGGATGACTATAATGATGTGTGTGGATGACTATAATGATGTGTGTGGATGACTATAATGATGTGTGCGGATGACTATAATGATGTGTGCGGATGACTATAATGATGTGTGTGGATGACTATAATGATGTGTGCGGATGACTATAATGATGTGTGTGGATGACTATAATGATGTGTGCGGATGACTATAATGATGTGTGTGGATGACTATAATGATGTGTGTGGATGACTATAATGATGTGTGCGGATGACTATAATGATGTGTGTGGATGACTATAATGATGTGTGTGGATGACTATAATGATGTGTGCGGAGGACTATAATGATGTGTGTGGATGACTATAATGATGATGATGTGTGTGGATGACTATAATGATGTGTGTAGATGACTATAATGATGTGTGTGGATGACTATAATGATGATGTGTGTGGATGACTATAATGATGTGTGTGGATGACTATAATAATGATGTGTGCGGATGACTATAATGATGTGTGTGGATGACTATAATGATGTGTGTGGATGACTATAATGATGTGTGCGGATGACTATAATGATATGTGTGGATGACTATAATGATGTGTGTGGATGACTATAATGATGTGTGTGGATGACTATAATGATGTGTGCGGATGACTATAATGATGTGTGCGGATGACTATAATGATGTGTGTGGATGACTATAATGATGTGTGTGGATGACTATAATGATGATGATGTGTGTGGATGACTATAATGATGTGTGTGGATGACTATAATGATGTGTGTCGATGACTATAATGATGATGTGTGTGGATGACTATAATGATGTGTGTGGATGACTATAATGATGTGTGGATGACTATAATGATGATGTGTGCGGATGACTATAATGATGTGTGTGGATGACTATAATGATGTGTGTGGATGACTATAATGATGTGTGTGGATGATTAGAATGATGATGTGTGTGGATGACTATAATGATGTGTGTGGATGACTATAATGATGTGTGTGGATGACTATAATGATGTGTGCGGATGACTATAATGATGTGTGCTGATGACTATAATGATGTGTGCTGATGACTATAATGATGTGTGTGGATGACTATAATGATGTGTGTGGATGACTATAATGATGATGTGTGCGGATGCCGAGTGTCATTTGTTCCTTTATTTACGTCATGGAGTGTTGGTGGGTTGAGTGCGCAGGCGCAGGTAAAGTTCGGCCATCTTGGTCTGTCGTAGTGGCAAGTCTCCTCCAGTGAAGTTGTTTTTACTGGTAATTGGAAAGCGTTGTATTGATACCAGTTGACATTACTTGTATAATGTATGTTATGAATGTGTGGAGGTGTAGGTGTGTGGAGGAAGGTTGTGGCAAGCCATCATCATATATAATGGTACTCAAATGTTTCCTCCCACCTTCAACCTCAGCAGCCACATAACATTGTTTTGGTTCGTGCAAACTGGTCCTCTACCTCCCCTGGCCTCTCTACCTCGGGCTTTACGCTCGACCCAGTTATAATGGCCATACTTCTTGCCATCCACAACATGGATGACCGTCTACCTCCGTCTGGCGAGGAAACAATATGGTGAAAAGTTGGGCCTCAGCTGGTGGTGGGGAGGTCAACTTGTGTGATGGTGGAACCTGACCCAACACTGAACCACCAGTGAACCACACATCACTACAACATGACGACACTTACCTACAACAATTATATGGAACAAGTGTAGATAAGTGGTTATGGGTTGGTGTAACGTAATGCTTCATTTGGTCCAGGAATTATTGCTCGTTATACACAGTACCAGTGGTTCATGGTATAACTGGTTCATGGTATGAGTGGTTCATGGCTGTGTTGGTGTACATTCATGGTATGAGTGGTTCATGGCTCTGTTGGTGTGGATCCGTGGTATGAGTGGTTCATGGCTGTGTTGATGTGGATCCATGGTGTGAGTGGTTCATGGCTGTGTTGGTGTACAGCCATGGTATGAGTGGTTCATGGCTGTGTTGGTGTGGATCCGTGGTATGAGTGGTTCATGGCTGTGTTGATGTGGATCCATGGTATGAGTGGTTCATGGCTGTGTTGGTGTACAGCCATGGTATGAGTGGTTCATGGCTGTGTTGATGTGGATCCATGGTGTGAGTGGTTCATGGCTGTGTTGGTGTACAGCCATGGTATGAGTGGTTCATGGCTGTGTTGGTGCGGATCCATGGTGTGAGTGGTTCATGGCTGTGTTGGTGTGGATCCATGGTATGAGTGGTTCATGGCTGTGTTGGTGTGGATCCATGGTATGAGTGGTTCATGGCTGTGTTGGTGTGGATCCGTGGTATGAGTGGTTCATGGCTGTGTTGGTGTGGATCCATGGTATGAGTGGTTCATGGCTGTGTTGGTGTGGATCCGTGGTATGAGTGGTTCATGGCTGTGTTGGTGTGGATCCGTGGTATGAGTGGTTCATGGCTGTGTTGATGTGGATCCATGGTGTGAGTGGTTCATGGCTGTGTTGGTGCGGATCCATGGTGTGAGTGGTTCATGGCTGTGTTGGTGTGGATCCATGGTGTGAGTGGTTCATGGCTGTGTTGGTGTACAGCCATGGTATGAGTGGTTCATGGCTGTGTTGGTGTGGATCCGTGGTATGAGTGGTTCATGGCTGTGTTGGTGTGGATCCATGGTGTGAGTGGTTCATGGCTGTATTGGTGTGGATCCATGGTGTGAGTGGTTCATGGCTGTGTTGGTGTGGATCCATGGTATGAGTGGTTCATGGCTGTGTTGGTGTGGACCCGTGGTATGAGTGGTTCATGGCTGTGTTGGTGTGGATCCATGGTATGAGTGGTTCATGGCTGTGTTGGTGTGGATCCATGGTGGGAGTGGTTCATGGCTGTGTTGGTGTGGATCCATGGTATGAGTGGTTCATGGCTGTGTTGGTGAACAGCCATGGTATGAGTGGTTCATGGCTGTGTTGGTGTGGATCCATGGTATGAGTGGTTCATGGCTGTGTTGGTGTGGATCCATGGTGTGAGTGGTTCATGGCCGTGTTGGTGTGGATCCATGGTGTGAGTGGTTCATGGCTGTGTTGGTTTGGATCCATGGTATGAATGGTTCATGGCTGTGTTGGTGTGGATCCATGATATGAGTGGTTCATGGCTGTGTTGGTGTGGATCCGTGGTATGAGTGGTTCATGGCTGTGTTGGTGTGGATCCATGGTATGAGTGGTTCATGGCTGTGTTGGTGTGGATCCATGGTGTGAGTGGTTCATGGCTGTGTTGGTTTGGATCCATGGTGGGAGTGGTTCATGGCTGTGTTGGTGTGGATCTATGGTGTGAGTGGTTCATGGCTGTGTTGGTGTACAGCCATGGTATGAGTGGTTCATGGCTGTGTTGGTGTGGATCCATGGTATGAATGGTTCATGGCTGTGTTGGTGTGGATCCATGGTGTGAGTGGTTCATGGCTGTGTTGGTTTGGATCCATGATGTGAGTGGTTCATGGCTGTGTTAGTGTGGATCCATGGTATGAGTGGTTCATGGCTGTGTTGGTGTACAGCCATGGTATGAGTGGTTCATGGCTGTGTTGGTGTACAGCCATGTATGAGCGGTTCATGGCTGTTGATGTGGATCCATATGAGTGGTTCATGGTATGAGTGGTTCATGGCTGTGTTGGTGTGGATCCATGGTGTGAGTGGTTCATGGCTGTGTTGGTGTGGATCCATGGTATGAGTGGTTCATGGCTGTGTTGGTGTGGATCCATGGTGTGAGTGGTTCATGGCTGTGTTGGTATGGATCCATGGTGTGAATGGTTCATGGCTGTGTTGGTGTGGATCCATGGTATGAGTGGTTCATGGCTGTGTTGGTGTACAGCCATGGTATGAGTGGTTCATGGCTGTGTTGGTGTACTGCCATGGTATGAGTGGTTCATGGCTGTGTTAGTGTGGATCCATGGTGTGAGTGGTTCATGGCTGTGTTGGTGTGGATCCATGGTGTGAGTGGTTCATGGCTGTGTTGGTGTGGATCCATGGTGTTAGTGGTTCATGGCTGTGTTGGTGTGGATCGTTGGTATGAGTGGTTCATGGCTGTGTTGGTGTGGATCCATGGTGTGAGTGGTTCATGGCAGTGTTGGTGTGGATCCATGGTGTGAGTGGTTCATGGCTGTGTTGGTGTGGATCCATGGTGTGAGTGGCTCATGGTTGTGTTGGTGTACAGCCATGTATGAGTGGTTCATGGCTGTGTTGGTGTACAGCCATGGTATGAGTGGTTCATGGCTGTGTTGATGTGGATCCATGATATGAGTGGTTCATGGTATGAGTGGTTCATGGCTGTGTTGGTGTGGATCCATGGTATGAGTGGTTCATGGCTGTGTTGGTGTGGATCCATGGTATGAGTGGTTCATGGCTGTGTTGGTGTGGATCCATGGTGTGAGTGGTTCATGGCTGTGTTGGTGTGGATCCATGGTATGAGTGGTTCATGGCTGTGTTGGTGTGGATCCATGGTGTGAGTGGTTCATGGCTGTGTTGGTATGGATCCATGGTGTGAATGGTTCATGGCTGTGTTGGTGTGGATCCATGGTATGAGTGGTTCATGGCTGTGTTGGTGTACAGCCATGGTATGAGTGGTTCATGGCTGTGTTGGTGTACTGCCATGGTATGAGTGGTTCATGGCTGTGTTAGTGTGGATCCATGGTGTGAGTGGTTCATGGCTGTGTTGGTGTGGATCCATGGTGTGAGTGGTTCATGGCTGTGTTGGTGTGGATCCATGGTGTTAGTGGTTCATGGCTGTGTTGGTGTGGATCGTTGGTATGAGTGGTTCATGGCTGTGTTGGTGTGGATCCATGGTGTGAGTGGTTCATGGCTGTGTTGGTGTGGATCCATGGTGTGAGTGGTTCATGGCTGTGTTGGTGTGGATCCATGGTATGAGTGGTTCATGGCTGTGTTGGTGTGGATCCATGGTGTGAGTGGTTCATGGCTGTGTTGGTGTGGATCCATGGTATGAGTGGTTCATGGCTGTGTTGGTGTGGATCCATGGTATGAGTGGTTCATGGCTGTGTTGGTGTGGATCCATGGTGTGAGTGGTTCATGGCTTTGTTGGTGTGGATCGTTGGTATGAGTGGTTCATGGCTGTGTTGGTGTGGATCCATGGTGTGAGTGGTTCATGGCTGTGTTGGTGTGGATCCATGGTATGTGTGGTTCATGGCTGTGTTGGTGTGGATCCAAGGTATGAGTGGTTTATGGCTGTGTTGGTTGGATCCATGGTATGAGTGGTTCATGGCTGTGTTGGTGTGGATCCATGGGATGAGTGGTTCATGGCTGTGTTGGTGTGGATCCATGATATGAGTGGTTCATGGACTGTGCTCGAGTGGATCCATGGTGTGAGTGGTTCATGGCTGTATTGGTGTGGATCCATGGTATGAGTGGTTCATGGCTGTGTTGGTGTGGATCCATGGTATTAGTGGTTCATGGCTGTGTTGGTGTGGATCCATGGTGTGAGTGGTTCATGGCTGTGTTGGTGTGGATCCATGATGTGAGTGGTTCATGGCTGTGTTGATGTGGATCCATGGTGTGAGTGGTTCATGGCTGTGTTGGTGTACAGCCATGCAATGAGTGGTTCATGGTTGTGTTGGTGTGGATCCATGGTATGAGTGGTTCATGGCTGTGTTGATGTGGATCCATGATATGAGTGGTTCATGGCTGTGCTGGTGTGGATCCATGGTGTGAGTGGTTCATGACTGTGTTGGTGTGGATCCATGGTATGAGTGGTTCATGGCTGTGTTGGTGTGGATTCATGGGATGAGTGGTTCATGGCTGTGTTGGTGTGGATCCTTGATATGAGTGGTTCATGGCTGTGTTGGTGTGGATCCATGGTATGAGTGGTTCATGGCTGTGTTGGTGTGGATCCGTGGTATGAATGATTCATGGCTGTGTTGGTGTGGATCCATGGTATGAGTGGTTCATGGCTGTGTTGGTGTGGATCTGTGGTATGAATGGTTCATGGCTGTGTTGGTGTGGATCCATGGTGTGAGTGGTTCATGGCTGTGTTGGTGTGGATCCATGGTATGAGTGGTTCATGGCTGTGTTGGTGTGGATCCATGGTATGAGTGGTTCATGGATGTGTTGGTGTGGATCCATGGTATGAGTGGTTCATGGCTGTGTTTGTTTGGATCCATGGTATGAGTGGTTCTTGGCTGTGTTGGTGTGGCTCCATGGTATGAGTGGTTCATGGCTGTGTTAGTGTGGATCCATGGTATGAGTGGTTCATGGCTGTGTTGGTGTGGATCCATGGTATGAGTGGTTCATGGCTGTGTTGGTGTGGATCCATGGTATGAGTGGTTCATGGCTGTGTTGGTGTGGATCCATGGTATGAGTGGTTCATGGCTGTGTTGGTGTGGATCCATGGTATGAGAGAGTCATGGCTGTGTTGGTGTGGATCCGTGGTATGAGTGGTTCATGGTTGTGTTGGTGTGGATCCATGGTATGAGTGGTTCATGGCTGTGTTGGTTTGGATCCATGGTGTGAGTGGTTCATGGCTGTGTTAGTGTACAGCCATGGTATGAGTGGTTCATGGCTGTGTTGGTGTACAGCCATGGTATGAGTGGTTCATGGTTGTGTTGGTGTGGATCCATGGTATGAGTGGTTCATGGCTGTGTTGGTTTGGATCCATGGTGTGAGTGGTTCATGGCTGTGTTGGTGTACAGCCATGGTATGAGTGGTTCATGGCTGTGTTGGTGTGCAGTCATTGCTCAAAATCTTTTTCACTCCATCCTTCCACCTCCAGTTTGGTCTCCCGCTTCTCCTTGTTCCCTCCTCACATATATCCTCTCTGTCAGTCTTTCCTAACTCATTCTCTCCATATGTCCAAACCATTTCAACGCACCCTCTTTTGCTCTTTCAACCACACTCTATTACCACACATCTCTCTTACCCTTTCATCACTTACTTGATCAAACCACCTCACCACAAGTTGGCCTCAAATATTTCATTTCCAACATGTCCACCTTCCTCCATACTACCCTATCTATAGCCCATGCCTCGCAACCATATAACATTTTTGGAAATATTTTCCTTCAAACATAAACATATTTGCTCCAAGATAATGTTCTCTCCTACACAGTCGTCATCGCTCCCAGAACCTTTGTCTCCTCCCCCACCCTGTTACTCACTTCTGCATCCATGGTTCAATCTGCTGCTAAGTCCACTCCCAGATATCTAAAACACTTCACTTCCTCTAGTTTTTCTCCATTCAAACATACATCTCAGTAAACTTGTCCTTCAACCCTACTGAACCTAATAACCTTGCTCTTTTTCACATTTAACTTTCTCCTTTCACACACTTTTCCAAACTCATTCACTAATTTCTGGAGTTTCTTACACAAATCAACCATTAGAGCTGAATCATTGGTGAACACTAGCTAACTCACTTCCCAGACCCCCTCATCTCCAACAGACTGCATACTCACCCCCCCCCCCCTCTATAAGACACTTGCATTCACATCCCTAACAACCCCATCCATAAACAGGTTAAACATCCATGGGGATATCACACACCCTCGCTGCGGACCAATCTTCTCTGGGAACCAAACACTTTCCTCTCTTCCTACTCATCCACTTGACTTACATCCTTGGTAAAAACTTTTCACTGCTTCTGGGAACTTACTTCCCACTCCATATGCTCTTAAAACCTTCCACAAAGCATCTCTATCAACCCTATCATATGCCTTCTTCAGGTCCATAAATGTTACATACAAGTCCATCTGTTTTAATAAGTATTTCTCACATTCTTCAAGTCAAACACCTGATCCACACTGCTCTTCCCCAATCAGGTGCTCTGTACATGCTTTCACCCTTTCAATCAGTACTCTCCCATGTAATTTCCTAGGAATACTAAAAAAAACTTAATCCTCTTTAGTTTGAACGCTCACCTTTATCCCCTTAGCCTTTGTGCAGTTGCACTATGCATGCATTCTGCCAATCCTCAGGCACTTCACCATGGTCCAAACATATGTTGAATATCCTTACCAACCAATCAGCAATACAGTCACCCCCTTTTTCGATACATTCCTCTGCATTACCATCCAAACTCTCTGCCATGCTGGATTTCATCTTCGGCAAAGCTGTCGCTATATCCTTTCTTTAGCAAGCCATTCTCTCTAACCCTCTCACTTCGCACACCGTCCCGGCCAAAACACCCTACATCTGCCACTTGCTATCATCAAACACATTTAACATACCTTCAAAATACTTACTCCATCTCCTCATTTCTTCACTACCTCCCCACTTGCACACTTCATTGATGTTCTCATTTGTTCCCATCTTACACACATTATTTACCCTCCAGAACATCTTTTTATTCTCCCAAAAATTTAATGACAATGTCTCACCCCAACAATCATTTGCCCTCTTTTTTAACCCAGGCACCTTTCTCTTGACCTCCTGCTGCTTTCTTTTATACATCTCCCAGTCATTTGCACTACTTCCCTGCAAGTATTGTCCAGATGCTTCTCTTTTCTGTTTCACTAAGAACTTTTCTTCTTCATCCCAGGAAACAGACAAACAACGACCCATCCACTCGTATAGACATATACATAAATGATGATATATTTTCACATACGTATGCAATGATATACATTACATATACATATATATACACATACACAGATGTGTATATATATATATTTTTTTTTTTTGCTTTGTCGCTGTCTCCTGCGTTTGCGAGGTAGCGCAAGGAAACAGATGAAAGAAATGGCCCAACCCACCCCCATACACATGTATATACATACGTCCACACACGCAAATATACATACCTACACAGCTTTCTATGGTTTACCCCAGACGCTTCACATGCCCTGATTCAATCCACTGACAGCACGTCAACCCCGGTATACCACATCGATCCAGTTCACTCTATTCCTTGCCCTCCTTTCACCCTCCTGCATGTTCAGGCCCCGATCACACAAAATCTTTTTCACTCCATCTTTCCACCTCCAATTTGGTCTCCCACTTCTCCTCGTTCCCTCCACCTCCAACACATATATCCTCTTGGTCAATCTTTCCTCACTCATTCTCTCCATGTGCCCAAACCATTTCAAAACACCCTCTTCTGCTCTCTCAACCACGTTCTTTTTATTTCCACACATCTCTCTTACCCTTACATTACTTACTCGATCAAACCACCTTACACCACACATTGTCCTCAAACATCTCATTTCCAGCACATCCACCCTCCTGCGCACAACTCTATCCATAGCCCACGCCTCGCAACCATACAACATTGTTGGAACCACTATTCCTTCAAACATACCCATTTATGCTTTCCGAGATAATGTTCTCGACTTCCACACATTCTTCAAGGCTCCCAGGATTTTCGCCCCCTCCCCCACCCTATGATTCACTTCCGCTTCCATGGTTCCATCCACTGCCAGATCCACTCCCAGATATCTAAAACACTTTACTTCCTCCAGTTTTTCTCCATTCAAACTTACCTCCCAATTGACTTGACCCTCAACCCTACTGTACCTAATAACCTTGCTCTTATTCACATTCACTCTTAACTTTCTTCTTTCACACACTTTACCAAACTCAGTCACCAGCTTCTGCAGTTTCTCACATGAATCAACCACCAGCGCTGTATCATGAGCGAACAACAACTGACTCACTTCCCAAGCTTTCATTCACAACAGACTCCATACTTGCCCCTCTTTCGAAAACTCTTGCATTCATCTCCCTAACAACCCCATCCATAAACAAATTCAACAACCATGGTGACATCACACACCCCTGCCGCAAACCTACATTCACTGAGAACCAATCACTTTCCTCTCTTCCTACACGTACACATGCCTTACATCCCCGATAAAAACTTTTCACTGCTTCTAACAACTTGCCTCCCACACCATATATTCTTAATACCTTCCACAGAGCATCTCTATCAACTCTATCATATGCCTTCTCCAGATCCATAAATGATACATACAAATCCATTTGCTTTTCTAAGTATTTCTCACATACATTCTTCAAAGCAAACACCTGATCCACACATCCTCTACCACTTCTGAAACCACACTGCTCTTCCCCAATCTGATGCTCTGTACATGCCTTCACCCTCTCAATCAATACCCTCCCATATAATTTACCAGGAATACTCAACAAACTTATACCTCTGTAATTTGAGCACTCACTCTTATCCCCTTTGCCTTTGTACAAAGGCACTATGCACGCATTCCGCCAATCCTCAGGCACCTCACCATGAGTCATACATACATTAAATAACCTTACCAACCAGTCAGTAATACAGTCACCCCCTTTTTTAATAAATTCCACTGCAATACCATCCAAACCTGCTGCCTTGCCGGCTTTCATCTTCTGCAAAGCTTTTACTACCTCTTCTCTGTTTACCAAATCATTTTCCCTAACCCTCTCTTTTTGCACACCACCTCGACCAAAACACCCTGTATCTGCCACTCTATCATCAAACACATTCAACTAACCTTCAAAATACTCACTCCATCTCCTTCTCACATCACCACTACTTGTTATCACCTCCCCATTTGCGCCCTTCACTGAAGTTCCAATTTGTTTCCTTGTCTTACGCACTTTATTTACCTCCTTCCAAAACATCTTTTTATTCTCCCTAAAATTTAATGATACTCTCTCACCCCAACTCTCATTTGCCCTCTTTTTCACCTCTTGCACCTTTCTCTTGACCTCCTGTCTCTTTTATACATCTCCCACTCAATTGCATTTTTTCCCTGCAAAAATCGTCCAAATGCCTCTCTCTTCTCTTTCTCTAATAATCTTACTTCTTCATCCCACCACTCACTACCCTTTCTAATCAACCCACCTCCCACTCTTCTCATGCCACAAGCATCTTTTGCGCAATCCATCACTGATTCCCTAAATACATCCCATTCCTCCCCCACTCCCCTTACTTCCATTGTTCTCACCTTTTTCCATTCTGTACTCATTCTCTCCTGGTACTTCCTCACACAAGTCTCCTTCCCAAGCTCACCTACTCTCACCACCCTCTTCACCCCAACATTCACTCTTCTTTTCTGAAAACCCATACAAATCTTAACCTTAGCCTCTACAAGATAATGATCAGACATCCCTCCAGTTGCACCTCTCAGCACATTAACATCCAAAAGTCTCTCTTTCGCGTGCCTGTCAATTAACACGTAATCCAATAACGCTCTCTGGCCATCTCTCCTACTTACATACGTATACTTATGTATATCTCGCTTTTTAAACCAGATATTCCCAATCACCAGTCCTTTTTCAGCACATAAATCTACAAGCTCTTCACCATTTCCATTTACAACACTGAACACCCCATGTATACCAATTATTCCCTCAACTGCCACATTACTCACCTTTGCATTCAAATCACCCATCACTATAACCCGGTCTTTTGCATCAAAACCACTAACACACTCATTCAGCTGCTCCCAAAACACTTGCCTCTCATAATCTTTCTTCTCATGCCCAGGTGCATATGCACCAATAATCACCGATCTCTCTCCATCAACTTTCAGTTTTACCCATATTAATCGAGAATTTACTTTCTTACATTCTATCACATACTCCCACAACTCCTGTTTCAGGAGTACTGCTACTCCTTCCCTTGCTCTTGTCCTCTCACGAACCCCTGACTTTACTCCCAAGACATTCCCAAACCACTCTTCCCCTTTACCCTTGAGCTTCGTTTCACTCAGAGCCAAAACATCCAGGTTCCTTTCCTCAAACATACTACCTATCTCTCCTTTTTTTCACATCTTGGTTACATCCACACACATTTAGACACCCTAGTCTGAGCCTTCGAGGAGGATGAGCACTCCCCGCGTGACTCCTTCTTCTGTTTCCCATTTTAGAAAGTTAAAAAAAAAATATATATATATATATATATATATATATATATATATATATATATATATATATATATGTATATATATATATATATATATATATATATATATATATATATATATATATATATATATATATATATATTTTTTTTTTGCTTTGTCGCTGTCTCCCGCGTTTGCGAGGTAGCGCAAGGAAACAGACGAAAGAAATGGCCCAATCCACCCCCATACACATTTATATACATACATGTCCACACACGCAAATATACATACCTACACAGCTTTCCATGGTTTATCCCAGACGCTTCACATGCCCTGATTCAATCCACTGACAGCACGTCGACCCCGGTATACCACATCGATCCAATTCACTCTATTCCTTGCCCTCCTTTCACCCTCCTGCGTGTTCAGGCCCCGATCACGCAAAATCTTTTTCACTCCATCTTTCCACCTCCAATTTGGTCTCCCACTTCTCCTCGTTCCCTCCACCTCCGACACATATATCCTCTTGGTCAATCTTTCCTCACTCATTCTCTCCATGTGCCCAAACCATTTCAAAACACCCTCTTCTGCTCTCTCAACCACGCTCTTTTTATTTCCACACATCTCTCTTACCCTTTCGTTACTTACTCGATCACACCACCTCACACCACACATTGTCCTCAAACATCTCATTTCCAGCACATCCACCCTCCTGCGCACAACTCTATCCATAGCCCACGCCTCACAACCATACAAAATTGTTGGAACCACTATTCCTTCAAACATACCCATTTTTGCTTTCCGAGATAATGTAATCGACTTCCACACATTCTTCAAGGCTCCCAGGATTTTCGCCCCCTCCCCCACCCTATGATCCATTTCCGCTTCCATGGTTCCATCCGCTGCCAGATCCACTCCCAGATATCTAAAACACTTTACTTCCTCCAGTTTTTCTCCATTCAAACTTACCTCCCAATTGACTTGACCCTCAACCCTACTGTACCTAATAACCTTGCTCTTATTCACATTTACTCAGATCTTTCCACACAGATCTTTCCATGGTTTACCCCAGACGCTTCACATTCCCTGGTTGAGTCCATTGACAGTACGTCTACCCTTATATACCACATTGTTGTTCCATTTCACTTTATTCCTTGCATGCCTTTCACCCTCCTGTATGTTCAGGCCCTGATCACTCAAAATCTTTTTCACTCCATCCTTCCACCTCCAGTTTGGTCTCCCACTTCTTGTTCCCTCTACCTCTGACATATATATCCTCTTTGTCAATCTCCTCATTCTTTCCATATGTCTAGACCATTCACATCCTTTTCTGCTCTCTCAGCTACACTCTTGATTTCCACACATCTGTCTTACCCTTTCATTACTTATTCGATCAAGTCACCTCTCCACATATTGTCCTCAAACATATCATTTCTTTCACATCCACCCTCTGTACAACCATATCTTAAGCCCATGCCTTGCAACCATATAATATTGTTGAAACCACCATTCCTTCAAACATACCCATTTTTGTTCTCTTAGAAAATGTTCCCTCCTTCCACACATTCTTCATCACTACCAGAACCTTTGCTCCCTCCTTCACCCTGTGACTCTCTTCTGTTTCCATGGTTCCATTCACTGCCAAATCCACTCCCAGTTATCTAAAAGACTTCTCTTTCAGTTTTTCTCTGTTCAAACTTACAATCCAACTGAGTTGTCCCTCAACCCTACTGAACCTAATAACCTTGCTCTAATTCACATTTACTTTCAACTTTCTCCTTTCACACACTTTTCCAAACTCAGTCACCAACTTCTGCAGTTTCTCACTCGAATGAGCCACCAGTGCTGTATCATCAGCGAACAACTGACTCACTTCCCAGGCCCTCTCATCCCCAACAGACTGCATACTTGCTCCTGTCTCCAAAACTCTTATATTTACCTCCTTATCCATCCCATCCATAAACAGATTAAACAACCATGGGGACATCACACACCCTTGCCGAAGACTGACCTTCACTGGGAACCAAACACTCTTCTCTCTACCTTCTCACACACATGTCTTATATCCTTGATAAAAACTTTTCACTGCTGCTAGCAACTTAAACTTCCACAAAGCATCTCTATCAACCCTATCTTATCCCTACTCCAGCTCCATAAATGCTAAATTTTAATCCATCTGTTTTTCTGATATTTCTCACATTCTTCAAAGTAAACACCTAGTCCACACATCCTCTACCTCTTCTGAAACCACTCTGCTCTTCCCCAATCTGTTGCTCTGTGCATGCCTTCACCCTCTCAGTCAGTACCCTCCCATACAATTTTCAATGAACAATAGCCATTGTTTCTTTACCTCTGTACAGTGGTACTGTACATGCATTCTGCCAATCCTCAGGTGCTTCACCATGATCCATACATACATTGAATATCCTCACCAATCAATCAACAACACAGTCACTCCCTTTCCTTATAGATTCAACTGTATTACCATCCAAACCTGCCACCTTGCCGGATTTCATCCTTTGCAGGGCTTTCACCACCATGTCTGGGAGTTAGTTAAGAATTCTGTCCCGGAAAACTTTAGCTGCCCGGAATACTTTAAGTAGAAGTGTCTGAGAGTTAGCCAAGAATTTTATCTCGCTTTGAGAAAACCTCCACAAATAGCAAAGATATGCCTCAGTGATATGTTGTATGCCATCATAATTACCTTTGTCCAGGTGAGCTAGTGAAACTATATTTGATATGAAATATGACAAGATTCATTTCTATTCAGAGAAAAAACTAAATTATTTCATCACAGTTTTTTCTAGAGCTGTTTCCTAGATGCAAATTTATACCTTAAATACCTAAATTGTAAAGTGTTGGAAAAAATTTCTCATGAAGTAGAGAAAAAAATGAGATACCAAGAAATAGATGATATATTCTTCAGCTTACCCAGGTTGAAACAATCTTGTGATAGAGGTGTATTGGCAAAGATGTCTTACTAGTACACACCCATCTCCTTTAGGTGTTCTCTCTTATATTTGTTTAAGTATGTATATGATTATTTAAGAGTCAAGTGTGCAAACCTGAGGAGCCCTGATAAATTTCCTTTTTCTTTTACTTTTTTCTATGACCCAAGATGGCCTTGATGGGAGCATGTCTTACCTGAGCCATGTTGGTTACAGAGAAAAATAGAGAAAAACAAAAAGTCAGCAAATGAGAACCTCCTGAAGAAAAGTGTGTTGAAAATGTAATGCATTATATGATTTTATCAATTATGGGTTGACTTATGAAATCAACACCACCACTAACAGTTGGTTACAAATACAACCTCTATATATTTTGCCTATTTCCTCTTATTATTTTCTGATTATTCAGATAATTGCCAACTCTGGCTGTAAGAACCTACTGAAAACATATACAGGTGCACCACCGATTTTCCGGCACTCTTGGTTCCAAACCCTTGCCGGATTAACCATTTTGTCCTACTAACCGTGGTCACATAATTATTCATCAACACTTCTCTAACCCACTAATTCCATGACGCCTCTTGAATCTTTGAAGCCCTCCTTCACTATAGTCATGCTCATGTTTTAAGTTCTTTATGGAACAACGTAGCCTGATCCATTATCATGCTATCTGACAAGTCCACTCCATCACTCCGACGCTGTCGTAACCATACCATCATCACTTGATCGTGCTCAGTACTCTTACCATCTTTCATAGATTTTCTAATCGTCATTTGCTTCTTGGAAAAGCTGTCTGCATAGAATGTCAATATTTTCTCCCTTTGCTTCTTTATATCATAAAGAGTTCATGAACCAGTACTGTAGATGTCACACGCCTTACGCACGGAAACACCACGGTCCATTTTTTCAACAGTTCTACTTTATCTTGGATTGATATGGACTGGTGTTTACATTTGATGCCATGACTGACACTCATATGTCTTAGAAACCATAGTTAGGGTTGAATTTAAGTAGAATTAGCTAAGAATCTCACTGAATTGTGGTATCACCACCAACAAGTGCAGTGTAAAGAATGTAAATAAGCGCGCCCTACACACAACGCCATCTGTGGCCACCCAGTAAACTAGTCTGGTGGCCGTGGTAATATCAAGTTCCCTCATGTAATTTTGTCTGGGCTCAAGGAGATGCCGAACCATCAGTTGCCGGAAATTAGGTGGTGTACCTGTAATACCATTTACCAAATAATTTTATAGATTACATGTTGAATGTTTTGAACTAAATGGGTGAGGGATTTAGCTAAGAATTCCATTTCTTTGGTTCAACACTCCCTGAAAATAGCTGGAACATACCCAGATAACAGTGCTGTCATCAAAATTGCCTAATTTTTATTCATATGAGCTGTTACAACAATGTTTGATGTCATTTAAGAAGAGACTTGTTGCTAGTCAAAGAAAACCTGAATTATTTTGCCATAGTGCATACCATATTTTTTTAGCATTTGTTTGTATATAGTTGAAGTTTATGTGCCAAAGTCCATATTTTTCCAAAATTCAAACACTGCTTGGTTCCATGTCATTCAAATTTTGGAAGCTTTACCTGTACTAGTTGCACATGTCATGTAGTATTGTGAAAGTCAGGTAGGTGCTACCAACATTGTCTCCACTGGTGCTAGAAAACATTCTTTCTCATCTTGGTCAGTTTTTCAGTTTTTGAAGCGTCACTGGACATAGAATCACTCTACATGATCTGGAAACAGATCATCATTGTCACTTAGTTCAGGATAATCTGCCTTGTCCTCTTAATCTAACCAAAAGCTGCTTTGTTTCCTTTATGAAAACTTTTGAGAATGTGCTGTCATTGGCTTGGCTAGAGGGTGATTGGTTGTTGAGAGAAATCCAAATGTACCCCCTTCTCAACAACTACCAATGTCTGGCAGGCAGCCTTGAAATAAAAGAGAAGAAACTTGATGTGTATATGCTCATCGAGAAGAGTCGCTTGCCTCATGTAGATTATGTTTGGAGGAGTTACAGGGTTAAAGCTGCACTGGACAGTTATCTGTAAGTGTACCAGACCAACCAGTTTGTGGAGGATACAGAGGTCTGCAGGCTAATGACTCAAAAATAGTCTGATATATAAGGGATCATTGGAGGAGCATGGTTCCAGACTGTGCTGTAGAAGTAGACAAAACTTCAAAATCAACATGACCATAATTGAAAGATAAATATGTTTTTGTATCATGATGAAGTCATTCATATTTAAAATGTCATCTCATAAAGTTGGTCAGAGACTTATTTATCACTGCTTTTTCTTTCCAGCTGTAAAGTGAGCGGTTGCCCCCTAATAAGTGGTCTGGAGATAAAAAGATGTCAGAAACAGCTCTGAAGTTTGGCCCTGAGTGGCTGCGAGCTCTCTCTCACGGTGGTAGTGTGTCCTCCCCTCCTCCCAGTCCTGGTCTTAATAAGTTTAAGGTTAGTAACACTTTTTTTGATATTATAATGTTACATTTAGGAATAAGTTGCATTAAGATTGGAAAAAAAAATGTTTAGTGCAAGATACATAGGATTGTCATTATAATAGATGTGGACTGTACTAATCTGACTCAGGGTGGTATGATAATTGTTGAGTCGGTATTTTTGCTGGGGAAAAGAACATTTTTATAATTTACAGTAATATCAGTATCAATACTGGATCTTGATTACGTCATCCTGGATTTCGATTTATGTTATCTTCAACATGTAAGGAGGAGACTTCGCCTGTATTTAAAGTTGTTGCTGCTGCTGTTGCTTAACTCCACTGAAATGGAAGTTCAAATTATTTGTTTTCCCAGGATCAGGTCATCCCGCAACCATGACAGTTGTAGGATCCCAATTGGTTAGAAACTTTAATTCTCCTGCTTTCTGGTTGAGGTAAAGGCCTCATACCCCTTGCTAACTTCCTGTTCAATGCTAGTGGCATGCTGGTTTGGTCCATGTCTGCCATCATATTTCTCAGGGCCCTTGATTCATATAAACATTCTGCTTAAGCCTCATTTTTATTATGGCTTCTTTCACACAAACTTGAATGAGGATCCTTTCCAAATTGGTTATGGTGAAGTGTATTTATGTACTGTTGAATTATTACACGTGTGTACCCTGGGCTTGGAGAGAAAGAATTTTACCTCCATATTCCCTGTGTTGAAGAAGGTGACTAAGGGGGTTAGGAGTGGGGGCTGCACCCCTTCTGGTTAACCATATGAAAATTTGAGGGGCTTTTATTTTGGATAGGTTGCTGTGATTTTGTTTCATTACATATGACAACCAGAGAATGGATGTGAGTGCTTGTGGCCTCTCTTTGTCTGTTCCTGGTGCTACCTCTCAAACTTGGGAATCAGTGATTAAGTATGGAAAAAATGGAAGACATAACCAGTGACTTTTTTTATCATTAGAGTAAGTCATATTTGTGAGTAGGTAGACAGGAGAATGAGTAGTTTCAGGTAAAGGTGTCATAGATTACTCTCTATGATTCATTTGCTTGACTTGTACATGATTATATGTGATGTGCTTAAACACGTGCACTTTTTCAGGTATGTTCTTGAAGTTGCACCAGAGTGTGTAAAAAGAGTAAATTTTTTTTTTAGATAAATGTTTCATAAATTACTTTCTGTGATTCATTTGCATGAAGGGACTTCCTTATTGCTTGGTCATCCATGGGATTTTCATATTTCCAGAGTTGTGTCCAAGTTTTTGATAGTATATGCAAATTGAACATGTTACCTTTACTAATATGAAAATGGCTGCAAGAGTATATTTTGTCAACAAAATTACTAGATTTAAATGTTTTATGTTGGCAGTAGACTGCACCCCACAAAACAGGACTTCTCTCTTTTTATTTCTGTAACTTTGAACAAGTTTTGGTAAGAAGATAAGGACATGATAGTGAATTATATCTTCATTGTTGCATGATTACTGAAACAATGCCTCGCAGTTATGAATTTTTAGCGATACTCATATTCAGAGTTATGCCATGATTGCTTTTGAAACTTATTTATGAAAATATGTTTAGTTAGGGAGAAAGATAGGTTGGTTGAAGTGTGTTTCAATAGAGTGAATGTAGTGGAAGTGAAGAGTTTTAGATATTTGGAGTGGATATGGCAGCATATCAGACTATGGCAGCTGAAGTAAGCCAGAGATTGGGTGCTTTAGATTGCTGAGATCCTTGATGCATTGAGGAGTGTGTGAAAAAGGTGGTCACTCTATTAGGGCAGAGATTGGTATGTTTTATGTTACAGAAATCCTTACTGTGTTATGGATGCAAAACATATGTACTAAATCAAAAAGTGTGGAAGAAGGTTGGATGTAAGAAAACTATTTGGAAAAGTAAATGTGGAAGCTTTAAGCTTTTGACTGCATTTTCAAGCCAGTGTTAGTGATTTGACAATGTCTTGAAATACAATTTAAGGCTAGGAGCTTATGTGTTTTTTTTTCAGTGATATTTTTCATAACTTTGTTTTTTATGTGTATATGAATTACTTGAAGAGGGTTAGTGTGAGAAATTAAATGCTTGACGACAGTATGTGTTTTGTGAGGAGGATTTATTTAGTAAGAAATGATAGGGTTAGATATTTAGGTGTGCCAAAAAGAAATTTATGGTTGAGAGAGCTGAAGAAGGTATGCTGAAATGATTTGGACACATGGAAAGGGTGAGCGCAGAAAGGCTGATCAAAAGGGTACACTGTACATGTCAGAGGTGAAGGGAATGAGGAGTTTTTGATGCATGCATGGTATAGAATGAATTGGAGCAATTTGGTATATATGGAACACCTTGCTGTCATTAGGCTGAAATGGGACATATGAAGTGAAAGTGGTCAGGGAAAATCACGGAAAGGTTTGCTGTGGATGATGACTGGATTTGGTGCATTATGTATGACAGCTAGGTAGTGGGTTTGAATAAATGAGGTTGTTCTTTATTCCTGAAGTTACTTCACTGTGCAGAAGATGAACATATATGAAAAAAAGATTACTAATAAGTAACTCTTCAAAATGCTAATTGCACTGTCTCCTGTATTGCTCATTCTATAATTGCACATGCAAAAGTGGTAGAATTTGCAGGGCACTTTAATTACTCTACGTACTGTGTCTTCTCAGCATATGGAAAAGTTTTTACCAAGGATGTAAGGCATGTGTACGAGTAGGAAGAGAGGAAAGTGATTGGTTCCCAGTGAATGTTGGTTTGCAGCAGGAGTGTGTGATGTCTACATGGTTGTTTAATTTGTTTATGGATGGGGTTGTTAGGGAGGTGAATGCAAGAGTTTTGGAAAGAGGGGCAAGTATGCAGTCTGTTGTGTTTGAGAGGGCTTGGGAAGTGAGTTGGTTGTTGTTTGTTATGATAGAGCGCTGGTGGCTGATTCATGTGAGAAACTGTAGAAGTTGGTGACTGAGTTTGGTAATGTGTGAAAGAAGAAAGCTGAGAGTAAATGTGAATAAGAGCAAGGTTATGAGGTACAGTAGGGTTGAGGGACAAGTTAATTTGGGGGTAAGTTTGAATGGAGAAAACTGGAGGAAGTGAAGTGTTTTAGATATCTGGCAGTGGATTTAGCAGTAGATGGAACCATGGAAGCAGAAGTGAGTCAGAGGGTGGGGAGGGGGTGAAGGTTCTGGGATCATTGAAGAATGCGTGGAAGTCGAGAACATTATCTCAGAGAACAAAAATGGGTATGTTTGAGGGAATAGTGGTTTATGTACATGAGTATATATGTGTATATGTATGTATAGGTTGAAAGATATAGGTATGTATATGTGCGTGTGTGGGCGTTTATGTAAATACATGTGTATGTGGGTGGGTTGGGCTATTGTTTCGTCTGTTTCCTTGTGCTTCCTCGCTAACGGCGGTGATTAAGTATGATAAATAGATAAAATTAGGTATGGCTTTACTTCCAGCTGGCAGAACATCGATATGGCCGCGAAGAGATGCTGGCACTCTTTAACAAGGATCAGAGTCCACCAGATGGAATACACACACTTGGTTCTCTCTATGTGGAAAAGGCTCAAGAGCCATTGGCATTCATACCCATGAATGAAGAAGAACAGGTGAGACCCAGAAAGTAAAGATCAGTGGCAGGCATGATTATATTGTAAAAGTATGTTTTGTATGATTATTATGCTTGTTTGTAAATCTTTTATAAGATTAGTTGTGGGAGAAAAATGATTAGATTATGAAGTATGTCTAATATTTGTACCTGGAACTAATTTTTTAGCTTGACCGCTGTTTTGCCATAGCGTGGGCTCTCGATAGGGTTGTGCGGAAGCAAGTGGATGTGTTGGACATGAAATGTGTGTGGACAATATGTGGTGTGGGGTGGTTTGATCGAGTAAGTAATGAAAGGGTAAGAGAGATGTGTGGTAATAAAACAGAGTGTGGTTGAGAGAGGAGAAGAGGGTGTATTGAAATGGTTTGGTCACCTGGAGAGAATGAGTGAGGAAAGTTTGACAAAGAGGATATATGTGTCAGAGGTAGAGGGTACGAGGAGAAGTGGGAGACCAAATTGGGGGTGGAAGGACGGAGTGAAAAAGATTTTGAGCGATCGGGGCCTGAACATACAGGAGGGTGAAAGGTGTGCAAGGAATATAGTGAATTGGAATGATGTGGTGTACCGGGGTGATGTGCTGTCAGTGGGTTGAACCAGGGCATGTGAAGCGTCTAGGGTAAACCATGGAAAGTTTTGTGGGGCCTGGATGTGGAAAGGGAACTGTGGTTTTGGTGCATTACACATGACTGCTAGATACTGAGTGTGAACGAATGTGGCCTTTTTTGTCTTTTCCTGGCACTACATCGCTGAAGGGGGAAGTGGGGATACTATTTCGTGTGTGGCGGGATGGCATTGGGAATGGATGACGGAAACGAAGTATGAATATGTACACATGTATATATGTATATGTCTCTGTATGTATATGTATGTATATCCCCTATCCCTGGGGATAGGGGAGAAAGAATACTTTCCACAAATTCCTCACGTGTTGTAGGAAGTGACTTAAGGGGACGGGAGCGGGGGGCTAGAAACCCTCCCCTCCTTGTATTCTAACTTTATAAAAGGGGAAACAGAAGAAGGAGTCAAGCGGGGAGTGCTCATCCTCCTTGAAGGCTCAGATTGGGGTGTCTAAATGTGTGTGGATGTAACCAAGATGAGAAAAAAGGAGAGATAGGTAGTATGTTTGAGGAAAGGAACCTGGATGTTTTGGCTCTTAAGTGAAATGAAGCTCAAGGGCAAAGGGGAAGAGTGGTTTGGGAATGTCTTGGGAGTAAAGTCAGGGGTTAGTGAGAGGACAAGAGCAAGGGAAGGAGTAGCAGTACTCCTGAAACATGAGTTGTGGGAGTATGTGATAGGGTGTAAGAAAGTAAACTCTAGATTGATATGGGTAAAACTGAAAGTTGATGGAGAGAGATGGGTGATTATTGGTGCATATGCACCTGGGCATGAGAAGAAAGGTCATGAGAGACAAGTGTTTTGGGAGCAGCTGAATGAGTGTGTTATTGGTTTTGATGGACAAGACCAGGTTATAGTGATGGGTGATTTGAATGCAAAGATGAGTAATGTGGTAGTTGAGGGAATAATTAGTATACATGGGGTGTTCAGTGTTGTAAATGGAAATGGTAAAGAGCTTTTAGATTTATGTGCTGAAAAAGGACTGGTGATTGGGAATTTTTTTTTTTTTTTTTTTTCATACTATTCGCTATTTCCCGCGATAGCGAGGTAGCGTTAAGAACAGAGGACTGGGCCTTTGAGGGAATATCCTCACCTGGCCCTCTTCTCTGTTCCTTCTTTTGGGGGGGGGAAAAAAAAAAAAAAAAAAAAGGGAGGGGAGGATTTCCAGCCCCCCGCTCCCTTCCCTTTTAGTCGCCTTCTACGACACGCAGGGAATACGTGGGAAGTATTCTTTCTCCCCTATCCCCAGGGAATACCTGGTTTAAAAAGAGAGGTATAGATAAGTATACGTATGTAAGTTGGAGAGATGGCCAGAGAGCTTTATTGGATTACGTGTTAATTGATAGGGGTGTGAGAGAGAGACTTTTGGATGTTAATGTGCTGAGAGGTGCAACTGGAGGGATGTCTGATCATTATCTTGTGGAGACGAAGGTGAAGATTTGTAGAGGTTTTCAGAAAAGAAGAGAGAATGTTGGGGTGAAGAGAGTGGTGAGAGTAAGTGAGCTTGGGAAGGAGACTTGTGTGAGGAAGTACCAGGAGAGACTGAGTACAGAATGGAAAAAGGTGAGAACAAAGGAGGTAAGGGGAGTGGGTGAGGAATGGGATGTATTTAGGGAAGCAATGATGGCTTCTGCAAAAGATGCTTGTGGCATGAGAAGCGTGGGAGGTGGGCAGATTAGAAAGGGTAGTGAGTGGTGGGATGAAGAAGTAAGAGTATTAGTGAAAGAGAAGAGAGAGGCATTTGGACGATTTTTGCAGGGAAAAAATGCAATTGAGTGGGAGAAGTATAAAAGAAAGAGACAGGAGGTCAAGAGAAAGGTGCAAGAGGTGAAAAAAAGGGCAAATGAGAGTTGGGGTGAGAGACTATCAGTAAATTTTAGGGAGAATAAAAAGATGTTCTGGAAGGAGGTAAATAGGGTGCGTAAGACAAGGGAGCAAATGGGAACTTCAGTGAAGGGCGTAAATGGGGAGATGATAACAAGTAGTGGTGATGTGAGAAGGAGATGGAATGAGTATTTTGAAGGTTTGTTGAATGTGTCTGATGACAGAGTGGCAGATATAGGGTGTTTTGGTCGAGGTGGTGTGCAAAGTGAGAGGGTTAGGGAAAATGATTTGGTAAACAGAGAAGAGGTAGTAAAAGCTTTGCGGAAGATGAAAGCCGGCAAGGCAGCAGGTTTGGATGGTATTGCAGTGGAATTTATTAAAAAAGGGGGTGACTGTATTGTTGACTGGTTGGTAAGGTTATTTAATATATGTATGACTCATGGTGAGGTGCCTGAGGATTGGCGGAATGCGTGCATAGTGCCATTGTACAAAGGCAAAGGGGATAAGAGTGAGTGCTCAAATTACAGAGGTATAAGTTTGTTGAGTATTCCTGGTAAATTATATGGGAGGGTATTGATTGAGAGGTTGAAGGCATGTACAGAGCATCAGATTGGGGAAGAGCAGTGCGGTTTCAGAAGTGGTAGAGGATGTGTGGATCAGGTGTTTGCTTTGAAGAATGTATGTGAGAAATACTTAGAAAAGCAAATGGATTTGTATGTAGCTTTTATGGATCTGGAGAAGGCATATGATAGAGTTGATAGAGATGCTCTGTGGAAGGTATTAAGAATATATGGTGTGGGAGGCAAGTTGTTAGAAGCAGTGAAAAGTTTTTATCGAGGATGTAAGGCATGTGTACGTGTAGGAAGAGAGGAAAGTGATTGGTTCTCAGTGAATGTAGGTTTGCGGCAGGGGTGTGTGATGTCTCCATGGTTGTTTAATTTGTTTATGGATGGGGTTGTTAGGGAGGTAAATGCAAGAGTCCTGGAAAGAGGGGCAAGTATGAAGTCTGTTGGGGATGAGAGAGCTTGGGAAGTGAGTCAGTTGTTGTTCGCTGATGATACAGCGCTGGTGGCTGATTCATGTGAGAAACTGCAGAAGCTGGTGACTGAGTTTGGTAAAGTGTGTGGAAGAAGAAAGTTAAGAGTAAATGTGAATAAGAGCAAGGTTATTAGGTACAGTAGGGTTGAGGGTCAAGTCAATTGGGAGGTGAGTTTGAATGGAGAAAAACTGGAGGAAGTGAAGTGTTTTAGATATCTGGGAGTGGATCTGTCAGCGGATGGAACCATGGAAGCGGAAGTGGATCATAGGGTGGGGGAGGGGGCGAAAATTTTGGGAGCCTTGAAAAATGTGTGGAAGTCGAGAACATTATCTCGGAAAGCAAAAATGGGTATGTTTGAAGGAATAGTGGTTCCAACAATGTTGTATGGTTGCGAGGCATGGGCTATGGATGGAGTTGTGCGCAGGAGGATGGATGTGCTGGAAATGAGATGTTTGAGGACAATGTGTGGTGTGAGGTGGTTTGATCGAGTAAGTAACGTAAGGGTAAGAGAGATGTGTGGAAATAAAAAGAGCGTGGTTGAGAGAGCAGAAGAGGGTGTTTTGAAATGGTTTGGGCACATGGAGAGAATGAGTGAGGAAAGATTGACCAAGAGGATATATGTGTCGGAGGTGGAGGGAACGAGGAGAAGAGGGAGACCAAATTGGAGGTGGAAAGATGGAGTGAAAAAGATTTTGTGTGATCGGGGCCTGAACATGCAGGAGGGTGAAAGGAGGGCAAGGAATAGAGTGAATTGGAGCGATGTGGTATACAGGGGTTGACGTGCTGTCAGTGGATTGAATCAAGGCATGTGAAGCGTCTGGGGTAAACCATGGAAAGCTGTGTAGGTATGTATATTTGCGTGTGTGGACGTGTGTATGTACATGTGTATGGGGGGGGGGGGTTGGGCCATTTCTTTCGTCTGTTTCCTTGCGCTACCTCGCAAACGCGGGAGACAGCGACAAAGTATAAAAAAAAAAAAAAAAAAAAATGATTCATGGTGAGGTGCCTGAGGATTGATGGAATGCTTACATAGTGCCATTGTACAAAGGCAAAGGGGACAAAGGTGAGTGCTCAAATTACAGAGGTATAAGTTTGTTGAGTATTCCTGGTAAATTATATGGGAGAGTATTGATTGAGAGGGTGAAGGCATGTACAGAGCATCAGATTGGGGAAGAGCAGTGTGGTTTCAGAAGTGGTAGAGGATGTTTGGATCAGGTGTTTGCTTTGAAGAAAGTATGTGAGAAATACTTAGAAAAGCAAATGGATTTGTATGTAGCATTTATGGATCTGGAAAAGGCATATGGTAGAGTTGATAGAGATGTTCTGTGGAAGGTCTTAAGAGTATATGGTGTGGGAGGCAAGTTGTTAGAAGCAGTGAAAAGTTTTTATCGATGATGTAAGGCATGTGTACGTGTAGGAAGAGAGGAAAGTGAATGGTTCTCAGCGAATGTAGGTTTGCGGTAGGGGTGTGTGATGTCTCCGTGGTTGTTTAACTTGTTTATGGATGGGGTTAGGGAGGTGAATGCAAGGGTTTTGGAAAGAGGGGCAAGTATGCAGTCTGTTGTGGATGTGAGAGCTTGGGAAGTGAGTCAGTTGTTGTCCGCTGGTGATACAGCGCTGGTGGCTGATTCATGTGAGGAACTGCAGAAGCTGGTGACTGAGTTTGGTAAAGTGTGTGAAAGAAGAAAGTTGAGAGTAAATGTGAATAAGAGCAAGGTTATTAGGTACAGTAGGGTTGAGGGTCAAGTCAATTGGGAGGTAAGTTTGAATGGAGAAAAACTGGACGAAGTGAAGTGTTTTAGATATCTGGGAGTGGATCTGGCAGCGTATGGAACCATGGAAGCGGAAGTGAATCATACGGTGGGGAGGGGGCAAAAATTCTGGGAGCGTTGAAGAATGTGTGGAAGTCAAGAACATTGTCCTGGAAAGCAAAAATGGGTATGGAAGGAATAGTGGTTCCAACAATGTTGTATGGTTGCGAGGCATGGGCAATGGATAGAGTTGTGCGCAGGAGGGTGGATTGTGCTGGAAATGAGATGTTTGAGGACAGTATGTGGTGTTAGGTGGTTTGATCGAGTAAGTAATGTAAGGATAAGAGATATGTGTGGTAATAAAAAGAGTGTGGTTGAGAGAGCAGAAGAGGGTGTTTTGAAATGGTTTGGTGACGTGGAGAGAATGAGTGAGGAAAGATTGACCAAGAGGATATATGTGTCAGAGGTGGAGGGAACGAGGAGAAGTGGGAGACCAAATTGGAGGTGGAAAGATGGAGTGAAAAAGATTTTGAGTGATCGGGGCCTGAACATGCAGGAGGGTGAAAGGCGTGCAAGGAATAGAGTGAATTGGAACGATGTGTTATACCGGGGTTGACGTGCTGTCAATGGATTGAACCAGGGCATGTGAGGCGTCTGGGGTAAACCATGGAAAGTTGTGTGGGGCCTGGATGTGGAAAGGGAGCTGTGGTTTCGGTGCATTATTACATAACAGCTAGGACAGAGTGTGAATGAATGTGGCCTTTGTTGTCTTTCTAGCGCTACCTTGCGCACATGAGGGGGGAGGGGATTGTTATTTCATGTATGGCAGGGTGGCGATGGGAATGAATAAAGGCAGACTGTATGAATTATGTACATGTGTATATATGTATATGTCTGTGTTTATATATATATGTATACGTTGAGATTTATAGGTATGTATATTTGCGTGTGTGGATGTGTATGTTTGTGGGTTGGGTCATTCTTTCGTCTGTTTCCTTGCGCTACCTCGCTAACGTGGGAGACAGCGACAAAGCAAAATAATAATAATAATAATGATAATGCTAACACGGGAAATGGCGAATAGTTTGAAAATGTTGAAGTGTATATGTATGTATGTTTGTGCGTATGGGTGTTTATGTATATGTTTGTTTATGTGGGTAGATTTGGCCATACCTCACCTGTTTCCTTGTTCTACCTTGCTGATGTGGGAGATGGTGATTAGATATAATAAAACAATAAATATCCTCTTTGTCAGTCTTTCCTCACTCATTCTCTCCATGTGAACAAGCCATTTTGACACACCCTCTTCTGCTCTCAACCACACTCTTTTTTATTACCTCACGTCTCTCTTACTTCTTTTATTACTTACCCTTTCATTACTTGCTTGGTCAAACCATCTCACACCATATATTGTCCTCAGATATTTCCTTTCCAACACATCCCCCACTCTCTGCACAACCCTATTTATGGCCCATTTCTCGCAACCATGTAACATTGTTGGAACCACTATTCCATCAAATATACCCATTTTTGCTCCAAGATAATGTTTTCGTCTTCCACACATTCTTCGATGCTCCTGGAACCTTTGCCCCCTCCTCCACCCAGTGACTCACTTCTGCTTCCATGGCGGGGTGGCAGCAGGAATGGATGAAGTCATGTATGAATATGTGCATGTGTATATATGTATATGTGTGTATTTATATGTATGTTTGCGTTGAAATGTATAGGCATGTATATGTGCGTGTGTGTGGGTGTTTATGTATATACACATGTATGTGGGTGGGTTAGGCCATTCTTTTGCCTGTTTCCTTGTGCTACCCCGCTACCGCGGGAGACAGCAACAAAGTATAATGAAAAATGATTTTTTTTTATTTTATTTTCCTTTGTCGCTGACTCCCGCATTAGTGAGGTAGCGCAAGGAAACAGATGAAATAATGGCCCAACCCACCCGCATACACATGTATATATATACACATCTACACATGCAATATATACATATCTATACATCTCAACGTATACATATATATATACACACGCAGACATATGCATATATAAACATGCACATAATTCATACTGTCCGCCTTTATTCATTCCCATCGCCACCCCACCACACATGAAAATAACCACCCCCTTCCCCCAAATGTGCATGAGGTAGCACTAAGAAAAGACAACAAAGGCCACTTTCGTTCTCATTCAGTCTCTAGCTGTCATGTAATAATGCACCGAAACCACAGCTCCCTTTCCACATCCAGGCCTCACAGAGCTTTCCATGGTTTACCCCAAACACTTCACATGCCCTGGTTCAATCCATTGACAGCATGTTGACCCCGGTATACCACATCGTTCCAATTCACTCTATTCCTTGCACGCCTTTCACCCTCCTGCATGTTTAATCCCCGATCACTCAGATCTTTTTCACTCCATCTTTCCACCTCCAATTTGGTCTCCCACTTCTCCTCGTTCCCTCCTCCTCTGACACATATATCCTCTTGGTCAATCTTTCCTCATTCATTCTCTCCATGTGACCAAACCATTTCAACACACCCTCTTCTGCTCTCTCAACCACACTCTTTTTATTACCACACATCTCTCTTACCCTATGATTACTTACCCAATCAAACCACCTCACACCACATATTGTCCTCAAACATCTCATAACCAGCACATCCACCCTCCTCCGCCCAACTCTATCCATAGCCCATGCCTCGCAACCATATAACATTGTTGGAACCACTATTTCTTCAAACATACCCATTTTTGCTTTCCGAGATAATGTTCTCAACTTCCACACATTCTTCAACGCTCCAGAACTTTTGCCCCCTCTCCCACCCTATTATTCACTTCCAGTTCCATGGTTCCATCCACTGCCAAATCCACTCCCAGATATCTAAAACACTTCACTTCCTCCAGTTTTTCTCCATTCAAACTTACCTCGCAATTGACTTGTTCCTCAACCCTACTGTACCCAATAACCTTGCTCTTATTCACATTTACTCTCAGCTTTTTTCTTTCACACACTTTACCAAACTCAGTCACCAGCTTCTGCAGTTTCTCACACGAATCAGCGACTAGCACTGTATCATCAGCAAACAACATCTGACTCACTTCCCAAGCTCTCTCATCCACAACAGACTGCATACTTGCCCCTCTTTCCAGAACTCTTGCATTCACCTCCCTAACAACCCCATCCATAAACAAATTAAACAACCATGGAGACATCGCACACCCCTGCCACAAACCAACACTCACTGAGAACCATATACTTTCCTCTCTTCCTACACGTACACATGCCTTACATCCTCGATAAAAACTTTTCACTGCTTCTAACAACTTGCCTCCCACACCATATATTCTTAATACCTTCCACAGAGCATCTCTATCAACTCTGTCATATTCCTTCTCCAGATCCATAAATGCTACATACAAATCTATTTGCTTTTCTAAGTATTTCTCACATACATTCTTCAAAGCAAACACCTGATCCACACATCCTCTACCACTTCTGAAACCACACTGCTCTTCCCCAATCTGATGCTCTGTACATGCCTTCACCCTCTCAATCAATACCCTCCCATATAATTTCCCAGGAATACTCAACAAACTTATACCTCTGTAATATGAGCACTCACTTTTATCCCCTTTGCCTTTGTACAATGGCACTATGCAAGCATTCTGCCAATCCTCAGGCACCTCACCATGAGTCATTTATAATTTTTTTTTTATTTTGCTTTGTTGCTGTCTCCCACATTAGCGAGGTAGCGGAAGGAAACAGACGAAAGAATGGCCCAACCCACCCACATACACATGTATATACATACACATCCACGCACACAAATATACATACCTATACATCCCAACGTATACATATATATACACACACAGACATATACATATATCCACATGTAATTCATACTGTCTGCCTTTATTCATTCCCATCGCCACCTCGCCACGCATGAAATAACAACCCATTCCCCCCTTATGTGTGCGAGATAGCGCTAGGAAAAGACAACAAAGGCCCCATGTGTTCACACTCAGTCTCTAGCTGTTATGTAATAATGCTCCGAAACCACAGCTCCCTTTCCACATCCAGGCCCCACACAACTTTCCATGGTTTACCCCAGACGCTTCACATGCCCTGGTTCAATCCATTGACAGCACATTGACCCCAGTATACCACATCGTTTCAATTCACTCTATTCCTTGCACGCCTTTCACCCTCCTGCATGTTCAGGCCCTGTTCACTCAAAATCTTTTTCACTCCATCTTTCCACCTCCAATTTGGTCTCCCACTTCTCCTCGTTCCCTCCACCTCTGACACATATATCCTCTTGGTCAATCTTTCCTCACTCATTCTCTCCATGTAACCAAACCACTTCAAAACACCCTCTTCTGCTCTCTCAACCACACTCTTTTTATTTCCACACATCTCTCTTACCCTATTATTACTTACTCGATCAAACCACCTCACACCACATATTGTCCTCAAACATCTCATTTCCAACACATCCACCTGTGCACAACTCTATCCATAGCCCATGCCTCGCAACAATACAACATTGATGGAACCACTATTCCTTCAAACATACCATACGCCTCGCAACAATACAACATTGATGGAACCACTATTCCTTCAAACATACCCATTTTTGCTCTTCGAGATAATGTTCTCAACTTTCACACATTCTTCAAGGCTCCCAGAATTTTTGCCCCCTCCCCCACCCTATGATTCACTTCTGCTTCCATCGTGCCATCCGCTGCCAAATCCACTCCCAGATATCTAAAACACTTCACTTTCTCCAGTTTTTCTCCATTCAAACTTACCTCCCAATTGACTTGACCCTCAACCCTACTGTACCTATTAACCTTGCTCTTTCACATTTACTCTCAACTTTCTTTTTTCACACACTTTACCAAACCCAGTCACCAGCTTCTGCAGTTTCTCACGTGAATCAGCCACCAGTGCTGTATCGTCAGCGAACAACAACTGACTCACTTCCCATCCCTCTCATCCACAACAGACTGCATACTTGCCCCTCTTTCCAAAACTCTTGCATTTACCTCCCTAACAACCCCATCCATAAACAAATTGAACAACTTTGGAGACATCACACACCCCTGCGGCAAACCTACATTCACTGGGAACCAGTCACTTTCCTCTCTTCCTACACGCACACATGCCTTACAACCTCAATAAAAACTTTTCACTGCTTCTAACAAACTTGCCTCCCACACCATATATTCTTAATACCTTCCACAGAGCATCTCTGTCAACCCTATCATATTCCTTCTCCAGATCCATAAATGCTACATACAAATCCATTTGCTTTTCTAAGTATTTCTCACATACATTCTTCAAAGCAAACACCTGATCTACACATCCTCTACCACTTCTGAAACCGCAGTGCTCTTCCCCAATCTGATGCTCTGTACATGCCTTCACCCTCTCAGTCAATACCCTCCCATATAATTTCCCAGGAATACTCAACAAACTTATACCTCTGTAATTTGAGCACTCACTCTTATCCCCTTTGCCTTTGTACAATGGCACTATGCAAGCATTCTGCCAGTCCTCAGGCACCTCACCATGAATCATACATACATTAAATAACCTTACCAACCAATCAACAATACAGTCACCCCCTTTTTTAATAAATTCCACTGCAATACCATCCAAACCTGCTGCCTTACCGGCTTTCATCTTCTGCAAAGCTTGTACTACCTCTTATCTGTTTACCAAATCATTTTCCTTAACCCTCTCACTTTGCACACCACCTAAACCAAAACACGCTATATCTGCCACTCTATCATCAAACACATTCAACAAACCTTCAAAATACTCACTCCATCTCCTCACATCACCACTACTTATTATCACCTCCCCATTAGCCCTCTTCACTGAAGTTCCCACTTGTTTCCTTGTCTTACGCACTTTATTTACCTCCTTCCAAAACATCTTTTTATTCTCCCTAAAATTTAATGATACTCTCTCACCCCAACTCTCATTTGCCCTCTTTTTCACCTCTTGCACCTTTCTCTTGACCTCCTGCCTCTTTCTTTTATACATCTCCCACTCATTTGCATTATTTCCCTGCAAAAATCGTCCAGACATATGCATATATACACATGTACATAATTCATACTGTCTGCCTTTATTCATTCTCATCGCCACCCCACCACACATGAAATAACAACTCCCTCCCCCTTTATGTGCGCGAGGTAGCACTAGGAAAAACAACAAAGGCCACTTTCGTTCACACTCAGTCTCTAGGTGTCATGTATAATGCACTGAAACCACAGTTCCCTTTCCACATCAAAGCCCCGCAAAACTTTCCATGGTTTACCCCAGACGCCTCACATTCCCCGGTTCAACTCATTGACAGCACATTGACCTAAGTATACCACATCGTTCCAATTTACTCTATTCCTTGCACACCTTTCACCTTACTGTATGTTCAGGCCCTGATCGCTTAAAATCTTTTTCACTTTATCCTTCCACCTCCAATTTGGTCTCCCACTTCTCCTTGTTCCCTCCACCTCTGACACATATATCCTCTTTGTCAATCTTTCCTCTCATTCTCTCCATGTGACCAAACCATTTGAATGCACCCTCTTCTGATCTCTCAGCCACACACTTTTTATTTTCACACATCTCTCACCCTTTCAACACTTACTTGATCAAACTACGTCACACCACATGTTGTCCTTAAACATTTCATTTCCAACACATCCACCTTCCTCCACCAAGCCTTTCTATCGCCCTTGCTTCACAACCATATGATATTGTTGAGAGTACTTATTATTCAATCATACTCATCTTTTCTTTCCGAGATAATGTTTTCTCTTTCTGCACATTCTTCATTGCTCTCAGAACCTTCACCCCCTTCCCCACCCTATAACTTACCTCTGCTTCTAGGGTTCCACTTGCTGTCAAAGCCACTCCCAGATATCTAAACACTTCATTTCCTCCAATTTTTCTCCATTCAAACTTACATCCCTGCTAACTGCTGAACTTAATATAATAACCTTGCTCATATTCACATATACTCTCAACTTTCTTCTTTCTCACATTGTTCCAAACTCTGCCACCAGTATTGTATCATCAGCGAACAAGAACTCCCTCCCCAGGCCCTCTCATCCCCAACAGATTGCACACTTGCCTTTTTCTCCAAAACTTGCATTTACCTCCCTCACCACCCCATCCATAAACAAATTAAACAACCATGGTAACATCGCACTCCCTTGCTGCAGACTGACCTTCACTGTAAACCAATCACTCCCCTCTCTTCTTACTCATACACATGCCTTACACCTTGATATCTTCTCTCTGCCTCTAGCAGCTTTTCTCCCACACCATATATGACTTTCACAAAGCATCTATATCAACCCCATCATTTGCCTTCTCCAGATCCATTAATGCCTCATACAGATCCATCTGTTAGTATTTCTCACACACATTCTTCAAGCAAACTCTTGATCCGCACACCCTCTACCACCTTTGAAACCTTACTGTCCTCCTCAGTCACATGTCCTGTACATGCCCTCACCTTCTCAGTCAATACCCTTTCATATAATTTTCCAGGTATACTCAACAAACGTATACCTCTGTAGTTTGAACATTCCACCAGTCATCAGGCACTTCACTATGATCCATACATATAGTGAATATCCTTACCAACCAATCAACAACAACGGTCACCCCCTTTCTTAATAACTTCAGCTGCAATCCCATCCAATCCCATCATCTTGCCAGATTTCATCTTCCTCAAGGCTTTCTCCATCTCTTCTCTTTTCATCCAAGCACTCTCCTTGACTCTCTCACTTTGCATACCACTCTGACCAAAACACCCTACATCTGCTACTCTATCATCAAACACATATCAGTTCTTCAGAATACTCACTCCATCTCCTTCTCACCCCATCACTGCTTGTTATCACTTCCCCTTTTGCTCCCTTCACTGATGTCCCCATTTGTTCTTGTCTTTTGAAATTTATTTACCTCCTTCCAATACATCTTTTTTGCTTTGTCCCTGTCTCCCGTGTTAGCGAGGTAGCGCAAGGAAACAGACGAAAGAATGGCCCAACCCACCCACATACACATGTATATACATACACATCCACACACGCAAATATACATACCTATACATCTCAATGTATACATATATATATACACACACAGACATATACATATATACACATGTACATAATTCATACTGTCTGCCTTTATTCATTCCCATCGCCACCTCACCATTCATGTAACAACCCCCCCCTCCCCCCTCATGTGTGCGAGGTAGTGCTAGGAAAAGACAACAAAGGCCCCAATCGTTCACACTCAGTCTCTAGCAGTCATGTAATAATACACCGAAACCACAGCTCCCTTTCCACATCCAGGCCCCACACAACTTTCCTTGGTTTACCCCAGACACTTCACTTGCCCTGGTTCAATCCATTGACAGCACGTCGGCCCCGGTATACCACATCGTTCCAATTCACTCTATTCCTTGCACGCCTTTCACCCTCCTGCATGTTCAGGCCCTGATCACTCAAAATCCTTTTCACTCCATCTTTCCACCTCCAATTTGGTCTCCCACTTCTCCTCGTTCCCTCCACCTCTGACACATATATCCTCTTGGTCAATCTTTCCTCACTCATTCTCTCCATGTGACCAAACCATTTCAAAACACCCTCTTCTGCTCTCTCAACCACACTCTTTTTATTTCCACACATCTCTCTTACCCTATTATTACTTACTCGATCAAACCACCTCACACCACATATTGTCCTCAAACATCTCATTTCCAGCACATCCACCCTCCTGTGCACAACTCTATCCATAGCCCACAACTTGCAACCATACAACATTGTTGGAACCACTATTCCTTCAAACATACCCATTTTTGCTTTCCGAGACAATGTTCTTGACTTCCACACATTCTTCAATGCTCCCAGAATTTTTGCCCCCTCCCCCACCGTATGATTCACTTCCGCTTCCATGGTTCCATCCTCTGCCAAATCCACTGCCAGATATCTAAAACACTTCACTTCGTCCAGTTTTTCTCCATTCAAACTTACCTCCCAGTTGACTTGACCCTCAACCCTACTGTACCTAATAACCTTGCTCTTATTCACATTTACTCTTAACTTTCTTCTTTCACACACTTTACCAAACTCAGTCTCCAGCTTCTGCAGTTTCTCACATGAATCAGCCACCAGCGCTGTATCATCAGCGAACAACAACTGACTCACTTCCCAAGCTCTCTCATCCACAACAGACTACATACTTTCCCCTCTTTCCAAAACTCTTGCATTCACCTCCCTAACAACCCCATACATAAGCAAATTAAACAACCATGGAGACATGACTCACCCCTGCTGCATACCTACATTCACTGAGAACCAATCACTTTCCTCTCTTCCTACACGTACACATGCCTTACATCCTCGATAAAAACTTTTCACTGCTTCTAACAACTTGCCTCCCACACCATATATTCTTAATACCTTCCACAGACCATCTCTATCAACTCTATCATATGCTTTCTCGAGATCCATAAATGCTA
>NC_092286.1:26706688-26839188 GCF_036320965.1 Panulirus ornatus
AGTCCTTTTTCAGCACATAAATCTACAAGCTCTTCACCATTTCCATTTACAACACTGAACACCCCATGTATAGCAATTATTCCCTCAACTGCCACATTACTCACCTTTGCATTCAAATCACACATCACTATAACCCGGTCTTGTGCATCAAAACCACTAACACACTCATTCAGCTGCTCCCAAAACACTTGCCTCTCATGATCTTTCTTCTCATGCCCAGGTGCATATGCACCAATAGTCACCCATCTTTCTCCATCAACTTTCAGTTTTACCCATATGAATCTAGAGTTTACTTTCTTACACTCTATCACATACTATATATATATATATATTTATATATATATATTTTTTTTTTTCCAAAAGAGGGAACAGAGAAGGGGCCCAGGTGAGGATATTCCCTCAAGGGCCCAGTCCTCTGTTCTCAACGCTACCTCGCTAATGTGGGAAATGGCGAATAGTATGAAAGAAAATATATATTAATATATATATATATATATATATATATATATATATATATATATATATATATATATATATATAGTATTCCCTGCGTGTCGTAGAAGGCGAATAAAAGGCGAGGGAGCAGGAGGCTGAAAATCATCCTCTCTTGTTTTTAATTATCCAAAAGAAGGACCAGAGAAGGGGGCCAAGTGAGGATATTCCCTGAAAGGCTCAGTCCTCTATTCTTAACGCTACCTTGCTGATGCGGGAAATGGCGAATAGTTTGAAAGAAAAAGAATATATAAAAAGAAATTGATTTGTATGTAGCATTTATGGATCTGGAGAAGGCATATGATAGAGTAGATAGAGATGCTCTGTGGAAGGTATTGAGAACATATGGTGTGGGAGGCAAGTTGTTAGAAGCAGTGAAAAGTGTTTATCGAGGATGTAAGGCATGTGTACATGTAGGAAGAGAGGAAAGTGATTGGTTCTCAGTGAATGTAGGTTTGTGGCAGGGGTGTGTGATGTCTCCATGGTTGTTTAATTTGTTTATGGATCGGGTTGTCAGGGAGGTGAATGCAAGAGTTTTGGAAAGAGGGGCAAGTATGGAGTCTGTTGTGGATGAGAGTGCGTGGGAAGTGAGTCAGTTGTTGTTCGCTGATGATACAGCACTGTTGGCTGATTCATGTGAGAAACTGCAGAAGCTGGTGACTGAGTTTGGTAAAGTGTGTGAAAGAAGAAAGCTGAGAGTTAATGTGAATAAGAGCAAGGTTATTAGGTATAGTAGGATTGAGAGTCAAGTTAATTGGGAAGTAAGTTTGAATGGAGAAAAACTGGAGGAAGTAAAGTGTTTTAGATATCTGGGAGTGGATCTGGCAGCGGATGGAACCATGTAAGCGGAAGTGAATCATTTGGTGGGGGAGGGGGCGAAAATTCTGGGAGCCTTGAAGAATGTTTGGAAGTCGAGAACATTATCTCGGTAAGCAAAAATGGGTATGTTTGAAGGAATAGTGGTTCCAACAATGTTGTATGGTTACGAGGCGTGGGCTATGGATAGAGTTGTGCGGAGGAGGGTGGATTTGCTGGAAATGAGATGCTTGAGGACAATGTGTGGTGTGAGGTGGTTTGATCGAGTAAGTAATTATAGGGTAAGAGAGATGTGTGGAAATAAAAAGAGTGTGGTTGAGAGAGCAGAGGAGGGTGTTTTGAAATGGTTTGGTTACATGGAGAGAATGAGTGAGGAAAGATTGACCAAGAGGATGCATGTGTCAGAGGTGGAGGGAACGAGGAGAAGTGGGAGACGAAATTGGAGGTGGAAAGATGGAGTGAAAAAGATTTTGAGTGATTGGGGCCTGAACATGTAGGAGGGTGAAAGGCGTGCAAGGAATAGAGTGACTTGGAACGATGTGGTGTACTGGGGTCAACATGCTGTCAATGGATTGAACCAGGGCATGTGAAGCGTCTGGGGTAAACCATGGAAAGTTGTGTGGGGCCTGCTTGTGGAAAGGGATCTGTGGTTTCGGTGCATTATTACATGACAGCTAGAGACTGAGTGTGAACGAATGGGGCCTTTGTTGTCTTTTTCTAGCGCTACCTCACACACATGACTGGGGAGGGGGTTGTTATTTCATGTGTAGCGGGGTGGCAATGGGAATGAATAAAGGCAGACAGTATGAATTATGTACATGTGTATATATGTATATGTTTGTTTGTGTATATATAGGTGTACGTTGAGATGTATAGGTTTGTATATTTGCGTGTGTAGACATGTATGTATATACATGTGTATGTGGGTGGGTTGGGCCCTTCTTTTGTCTGTTTCCTTGCGCTACCTCGCTAACGCGGGAGACAGTGACAAAGCAAAAGAAATAGATATATTATACTTAATGATTTTGAATAAATGCTATAGCTTTTTTTTGTATCTTTGGTGCAGATCTTTTTAAGACATAGCTGTGTATGCAAGACATCAATAATGGAAGGAGAAGGAAGATGAATATTACTTATCCTACATATAAGAAAGATGTTAATGATTTCAGCACATTCATGTGTAGATATTTTATTGAGAAAATGAGATGAAAACACCTCTTTGTATAAAAAGTGGATGACGATTTTCTGTATATTGCATTTCAGATAGATAAGATACTCAGATTTTTCAACCGCTGTTTGTTACCATAAGGTTAGATGGCATGTTTGGATTATACATTCTCCACATAGGACCTCGCTGTGGCTGGCGTGAACGAGAAAATGGTCTGGAAGGTGACTGGGATGATGGATCGGGGCGAGGGACTGGCCGGGGAGTCCCTGTTTCATCACGTAATTCTCGCCCACCATGGGATGAAAAGGAGGGCCACCTACGAAAGTCTTGGGATGAGGATAACTTACCTGAGTGGTAAGTGAACAATTTTATGATTATGTTAGGGAGCTGTTCGATGCAACATTTCATTTACTTTTTACTTTATTTATAATTGTCTCTGGATTCTCTTTCAAGTTATGGTCCTAGTGATATCCTGGAGCTCTTGCAGCTCCCTGGCTGCAACACTTCCAGTAGCAGGGAAATGATGGACTCTTGTAAATGAGACATTGTCAGACAAGATTGTACTCCCTTTGATAAAGCCTCATCAGAAGCAACTTCTCACTACCAGTGTAACCTTGTGCAGCTCTAGTCTGGTAACTTAGCCTTTTCATTTGAATATGATTTTTACTTCTCATTTAGACTTTAATTATGATCTGTAGTTGCTCATGATGGTTCAAATTAGTGGGACTGTAGATGACTTATATATCATGATCAGGATATCATTGTAAAATTTTTATTCACATCAGCTGTATATTATATATTCATAGTTAAACTGTAAATTCTTTTTTCACAGCAAACTGCTTGAATATGAAAACCATGCAATTGCTCTTTGGAGTAACAAAGTTATTGATATCTTTATCATTGAATCCTTTAATTTTGAGATTGTTTGATATTTATTGGATATCATTGTGAAGGTTGTCACTATTATTCATCTCTCTCTCTCTCTCTTCTCTCTCTCTCTCTCTCTCTCTCTCTCTCTCTCTCTCTCTCTCTCTTTACAGATTTTAGAGGAAGTGAAAAACCTGTTTTTAAAATATGCCATGTCATTGTTATTGGGAAAGATATGAGAAACTAGTTAGTTCCAAAGTTTTGAGTTCTAGTGAAAGGAACAGTTATCAGAACAGCCCGCTTTTGAGTTGCCAGTGGCCATACAGTTATCATGGGACACTGGAGATTTCTAAGGACCATGTGGCCTAGCAATTGGTGAGAGCACACAAAGAACCAGCTCGTGGGAGCAAAAACCTCAGTAATACTTATAGGAGAAGGGTGGTGAACCAACACTGTGGTGTAGGACAATTGGGTCAAGTTCTGAAGTTAGCCCAATGGATTTTATAAGTTGGACCACTTTTGACTGAACTGTTTCAAGTAAGGATGCAGAGCTAGAACCACCCCAGATGTGAGAGCAGTACTCCATACAAGAACAAATCAGTTCTTCATATAAATGGAGCAACTATTCTTTTGTTTCCCCTTTATCATTGTTCCATCTAGTTCTTATATCTATATCTTCACAGTCACCCTTTCCTCATTTATCCTTTCCATATGTCTGGAAAATTTCGTTGCCTCTTCCTCAGCTACATCATAAGTAATCTTGCTACCACACCTCTCTCTAACCCCATAATTTTTTATTTGATCATCCCTCCTTACACAATTTAATCTCTAAAGCATTAATTTCCAACACATTCACTCTATTCTTTACATTTTTGTTTAAGGCCCATACTTTGCATCCAGACAGAAATGATGGGACTTCTATACCATCAGACATTCATCTTTTCCCTTACAGACATGACCTCTCTTTCCACACATTGCTCAGTGCAGCTCAGACCTTATCCCTTTCATTAACCATGTGGATCATATCAGCTACCATGGTTCCATTCACTGCCATATCCACTCACAGGTATCTGAAACACTTCACACTGTATGAATCATGTCAGCTACCATGAGTCTGTTCACTTCCGTATGCACTCCTAGATGTCTAAGATACCATATGGATGTCAGCTACCTTGGTTCCATTCTCTGCCTTATCCACTCACAGGTATCTGAAAGACTTCACATTGTATGAATCATGTCAGCTACCATGAGCCCATTCACTGCCATATCCACTTCCAGGTATCTAAAACACTGTATGGATCATGTCAGCTACCGTGGGTCCATTCACTGCCTTATCCACTTCCAGATATCTGAAACATTTCATTTCATTCAAGTTCTTTTCGTTCAAGTTAAAACTCTAGACAACCTGTCCCTTTTCACTGTTTAACCTTAATATTAATCTTCCTTTTATTCACATTTACATTTGCTTTTTTTCTTGCTCACTTTCTCCTAAACCCAGTCACCAGCTCTTTTAGTTTCTCACATGAATCTGCCATCAGCACTGTGTCACTAGCAAACTTGCCCTTCTCTCCAATACTTCTGCATCCACCTCTTTCACCACCACATCCTTGAACAAAGTAGACATCCATGATGGTATCACACCCCTTGCTGCAGACCCACCTTTATCTGGAATCACTCACCTTCTCAATGTACCTATACACATGCTTTACTCTTTTGGTAAAAATTCCTCACTGCTTCTAGGGGCTTACCTGCCATGCCATAGCACCTTCCTCAGAACTTCTTTATTAGCCTTATCATGTGTTCTCTCAAGATCCATAACTGCCAGTTACAAATCTCTCTGTTTCTTTTAAAAGTTTTCTCACATGCTTGTTTTCAAAGCACACACTTGATCCGCACGTCCTCTGTCTTTACTGAAACCTCATTGTTTTTCCTCAGTTTGATGTTCTTTGTATTCCACCATCCTCTCAATCACCAGTCTTCCATACAACATACCAGGTACATTGAACAAAGTCATACCTCTTCAGTTTGAACTCTTGTTTTTATCCCACTTGCCTTTATGCTGGAGCACTATACAGGCATTTTGTCAATCCTAAGGCACCTCATCATAACCCATGCACTTAATGAAAATCCTAACTAACCAGTAAACAACACAATCACCCCTTAAGAAATTCAACTGCAAAACTGTCAGTTCCAGCCACCTTTCCACATTTCATCCTACACAAGACTTTTACCTCATCTTTTTTCACCAAACCACTTTTCATGACTCATTTCTCATACCAACTCAACCTGAACACCCTATATCTGCCACCCTATCATCAGACACATTCAGCAATCATTCATAGTACTTCCTCTGTCTCCTCTTCACCTCATCATTGCCTGTTGTCACTTCCCTGTATGCCCCACCTCAATGAAGTTCCTATTTGTTCTCTCGTTTTCCTCACATTTCTTAGTCTCTCTGAAGTGTATTTATACTCACTCACCTCATCTCTTGCTGTATATTTCAACCTCTGCATCTTCTTCTTGCTGTTTTATCGTGAACTCATCCCAATTACTTCCACTCCTCCCTTGTAAGTACAACTTGTACTCCTCTCTTTGCTCATGCATTATCGGCTTAAGTTTTATCATCCCACCTTTCATTACCCTCTTTCTCCTACCATCAATCCTTCTGCATACCGCTCATTTCTCTTGCACATGCCAACTCTACTTCTTTAAACACCTTCCATTCCTCATCTGCTGCCCTAGCTTATAATTATGTACTCTATACTTTTGCCATTGCATACTTAACTTGTCCTGTTATATCTGCATACAAGCCCATTTTCCAAGCTGAATTACTATTACCACCCTATTCTTACCCATAACATTTTGTCTTTCCAAAAGCCCATACAAATATTCACCCTTATCTCCACCAGGTACACCTCATAGTGATCAAACTTTCCATCAGTTTCCTTCACAGCATATTCACATCCAAAAGTCTCTCATTTGCATACTTAAGTAGAACTTACTTTCAGTTATGCCTGCTTACCATCTTTCCTACCACAGGTGGACTTATTTATTTTATTTATTATACTTGATTGCCCTTTCTCGCATCAGTGAGGTAGCACCAGGAAACAGATAGAGAACGGCCCATCCTCCCATTTATTTTTTCATACATGCTTGCCATTTCCCACATTAGCGAGGTAGTGTTAAGAACAGAGGACTAAACCCTAGAGGGACTGTCCTCACATGGCCCCCTTCTCTGTTCCTTCTTTTGGAAAGTATAAAATGGGAGGGAAGGATTCCCAGCTCCCTCCCCTTCTAGTTGCCTTCTACGACACGCAGGGAATACATGGGAAGTATTCTTTCTCCTCTGTCATTCACATACATAGACATATACGTATATACACTTGTACATATTCATACTTGCTTGCCTTCATCCATTGCTGGTAACATTTAGCCCCACTGGAAACAGCATGGCTACCCCTTGCCTCAGGAAGGTAGTGCCAAGAAACCAGACAAAAAAAAGCCTCCTTCATTCACACTTAGTCCCTAGCTGTCATATGTAATGCGCCAAAATCACAGATTGCTATCCACATCCAGGCCTCATAGAGCTTTCCATGGTTTACCTCAGATGTTTCACATGCGCTGGTTCAGTCCATTGACAGCAAGTTGACCCCAGTATACCACATTGTTCAATTCACTCTATTCCTTGCATGCCTCTCGCCCTCCTCTATGGTTAGGCCCCAATCGCTCAAAATCTTTTTCACTCTATCCATCCATCTAAAATTTGGTCTCCCACTTCTTGTTCCCTCTCCCTCTGACACATATATTGTCTATGTCAACCTTTCCTCTCTCATTCTCTCCACATGTCCAAACCATTTCAACGCACCTTCTGCTGTCTCGAGCACACTTTTTATTACCTAACATCTCTCTTACCCTTTCATTATTTTCTCAATCAAAGCACCTCACACCACATATTGTCATCAAACATTTCATTTCCAGCACATCCACCCTCCACTGTACAACCCCATCTATAGCTAATGCCTCGCAACCACATGATATTGTTGGAACTACTATTCCTTCAAACATACCCATTTTTGCTGTCCGAGATGAAGTTCTCTCATTCCACACATTCTTAATTGCTCCTAGAACCTTCACTCCTTACCCCATCCTGTGACTTACTTCTGCTTCCATGGTTCCATTTGCTGCTAAGTCCACTCCCAGGTATCTAAAACACTTCACTTCCTCCAATTTTTCTCCATTCAGACTTACATCACAATTAACTTTTCCCTCAACCCTACCGAACCTAATAACCTTGCTCTTATTCACATTTACTCTCAACTTTCTTTTTTCACACACTTTACCAAACTCAGTCACCAACTTCTGCAGTTTCTCACCCGAATCAGCCACCAGCACTGTATCATCAGTGAACAACAACTGACTCGCTTCCCAAGCCCACTCATCCACAACAGACTGCATACTTGCCCCTCTGCAAAACTCTTGCATTCACCTCCCTAACCACCCCATCCATAAACAAATCAAACATCCATGGAGACATCACGCACCCCTGCCGCAAACCTACATTCACTGAGAACCAATCACTTTCCTCTCTTCCTACTCGTACTTATGCATTACAGCCTTGATAAAAACTTTTCACTGCTTCTAGCAACTTACCTCCGACACCATATATTCTTAAAACCTTTCACAAAGCATCTCTATCCATCCTATCATATGCCCTCTCCAGATCCATAAATGCTACATACAAATCCATCTGTTTTTCTAAGCATTTCTCACATACATTCTTTAAAGCAAACACCTGATCCACACATCCTCCACCACTTCTGAAACGACACTGCTCTTCCCCAATCTGATGCTCTATACATACCTTTAACCTCTTAATCAATACCCTCCCATATAATTTCCCAGGAATACTCAACAAACTTATACCTCTGCAATTTGAACACTCGCCTTTATCCCCTTTGCCTTTGTACATTGGCACTATGCATGCATTCTGCCAATCCTTAGGCACTTCACCATGATCCATACATACTCTGATATTTTTGCCAACCAATCAACAACACAGTCATCTCCCCCTTTTTTTTTTTTTTTTTATAAATTCCACAGCAATACCATCCAAACCCACTGCCTTGCCGGCTTTCATCTTCCAATGCAAAGCTTTAACTACCTCTTCTCTGCTCACCAAACCATTCTTCCTGACCCTCTCTTTGCACACCACCCCAACCAAAACACCTTACATCTGCCACTCTTATCATCAAACACATTCAGCAATCCTTCAGTGTCTTACACCCATTATTTACCAACTTTCAGAACATCTTTTTATTCTCCCTAGAATTTAATGGTACTCTCACCCCCTACTCTCGTTAGCCCTCTTTTTCAACTCTTGCCCCTTTCTCTTGGCCTCATGCCACTTTCCTTTATACGTCTCCCAGTCATTTGTACTCCTTCCTTGTTAGTATCGTCCAAACACCCCTCATTTCTCTTTCACTGACAGCTTTACTTCTTCATCCTACCACTCACTGCTCTTTTTAATCTGCGTACCTCCCACCTTCCTCATGCCACATGCATCTTTTGCACATGCCATCACTGCTTCCCTAAATGCATCCCATTCCTCATCCACTCCCCTCTCATCATTTGCTGTCACCTTTTGCAATTCTACACTCAATCTCTCCTGGTACTTCCTCATACAAGTCTCCTTTCCAGGCTCTCTTATTCTCACTACTCTCTTCTTCCCAACATTCTCTTTTCTTTTGAAAACCTCCACAGATCTTCACCTTCGCCTTCACAAAATAGTGATCAGACATCCCGCCAGCTGCTCCTCTCAGCTCCTTGATATCCGAAAGTCTCTCTTTTACATACCTATCAATTAGCACATAATCTGATAATGCCCTTTGACCGTCTCTCCTATTCACATATGTATACTTATGAATATTTATCTTTTTAAACCAGGTATTCCCAGTCACCAATCTTTTTTCAGCAAATAAGTCCACAAGCTCTTCACCATTTCCATTCACAACACTGAATACCCCATGTACACCAGTTATACCCTCAACTGCCACATTACCCACCTTTGCATTTGAGTCACCCATCACTAATACCCAGTTTTGTGCACCAAAGCTGCTAACACACTCACTCATCTGCTTCCAAAACCCTTGCCTCTCATGATCTTTCTTCTCATGACCAGGTGCATAAGCACCAATAATCACCCATATCTCTCTATCCACTTTAAGTTTTACCCACATCAGTCTAGAATTTACTTTCTTACACTATCACACACTCCAACAACTCCTGCTTCTGGAGTAGTGCTACTCCTTCCTTAGACTTTGACCTCTCACCAACTCCTGACTTTACACCCAAGACTTTTCCAAACCATTCTTCCCCTCTACCCTAGAGCTTCAATTCACTAAAAGTCAGATCATCCAGGTTTCTTTCCTTAAACATACTACCTATCTCTCCTTTCTTTTCATCTTGGTTACATCCACACACATTCATACACCCCAATCTGTGCCTATGAGGAGGATGAGCACTCACTGCTTGACTCCTTCTTTTGTTTCCTTTTTTAGAAATTGAAATAAAAGGAGGGGGGGTTTCCAACCCCCCACTCCTACCCCCATTAGTCACCTTCTACGAGACGTGGCAATATGTGGGAAGTATTCTCTCTCCCTAATCCTCAGGGATTATGTGTACTTATTATGTCCCTCTTTTTAAACCAGGTATTTCCATTCACCTATTGTTTTTCAGCAGGTTACTTCACGAACTGTTCACTGAATCTGTTCACCTCACTGAATATCCCTTTATCCCCAGTTATACTCTCAAGTTCTACTTTATCCACTTTTTCAAGTCACCCCTCTGTAATACTTGGTCTCTTACATCTACTGTTGACGCACTGCTTCACCTGGTCCCAAAACACTCGCTTCTCTTCATCGGACTTCTTATGGCTACGTACAGGACTAAGAATCATCCACCTCCAGTAATCCTCATTCATTTATATCTACTTCAGTTTGGGGCTCTTTTTGTAATGCTTTCAAGCATGCCCACAACTCCTTCTGCAGCAAAAGTACTTCCCCTTCATTAGTTCTCATGTGGACATTTACTTCAGATTTTACCACAAAGCCTGTCCCATACCATTTTTTCCCCCTATCCCTTGAACTTTGTTTCACTCAGAGGAAGAGCATCCTAGTTTCGTTCCTCAGACGTGCTACCTGTACCTCGCTGCGTCTCATCCGGATTACATCAATGCTCATTTCACCACCCATGTCAGAGCCTCTGAGTAGGATGAGCACTCTTCACTTGGCTCCTTTTCTAACATTTAGAAATTCGAAAAGAAGGGGAGGATTTTCTGCCCCTCACTCCTGCCCCTCTTAGTTGCTTTATATGATGTGATGGAAACATGTGGAAAGTATTCTCTCTCTCTAAGGGTTATAAATGGTAATTTTGTTTGGTAAGTTGTAAAGTGTGTGAAAGAAGAAAGTTAAGAATAAATGTGAATAAGAGCAAGGTTATTAGGTACAATAGGGTTGAGGGTCAAGTCAATTGAGAGGTAAGTTTGAATGGAGAAAAACTGGAGGAAGTGAAGTGTTTTAGATATCTGGGAGTGGATCTGGCAGCGGATGGAACCATGGAAGCGGAAGTGGATCATAGGGTGGGGGAGGGGGCGAAAATTCTGGGAGCCTTGAAGAATGTGTGGAAGTCGAGAACATTATCTCGGAAAGCAAAAATGGGTATGTTTGAAGGAATAGTGGTTCCAACAATGTTGTATGGTTGCGAGGCGTGGGCTATGGATAGAGTTGTGCGCAGGAGGATGGATGTGCTGGAAATGAGATGTTTGAGGACAATGTGTGGTGTGAGGTGGTTTGATCGAGTAAGTAACGTATGGGTAAGAGAGACGTGTGGAAATAAAAAGAGCGTGGTTGAGAGAGCAGAATAGGGTGTTTTGAAATGGTTTGGGCACATGGAGAGAATGAGTGAGGAAAGATTGACCAAGAGGATATATGTGTCGGAGGTGGAGGGAACGAGGAGAAGAGGGAGACCAAATTGGAGGTGGAAAGATGGAGTGAAAAAGATTTTGTGTGATCGGGGCCTGAACATGCAGGAGGGTGAAAGGAGGGCAAGGAATAGAGTGAATTGGAGCGATGTGGTATACCGGGGTTGACGTGCTGTCAGTGGATTGAATCGGGGCATGTGAAGCGTCTGGGGTAAACCATGGAAAGCTGTGTAGGTATGTATATTTGCGTGTGTGGACGTATGTATATACATGTGTATTGGGGTGGGTTGGGCCATTTCTTTTGTCTGTTTCCTTGCGCTACCTCGCAAACGCAGGAGACAGCGACAAAGCAAAAAAAAAAAAAAAAAAAAATTGAGATGTATAGGTATGTATATTTGCGTGTGTGTGTGTGTACATTGTGTATGGGGGTGGGTTGTGCCATTTCTTTCGTCTGTTTCCTTGCGCTACCTCGCAAACGCGGGAGACAGTGACAAAGCAAAATGAATAAATAAATATAAAATTGCATTCTCCTGTATTTCTTGTATGCATTTCCCTAAAGGGAGGAAAGCTTTTAGAAGCAGACAGGAGTTTTTATGAAGAGAGTAAGTTGGTAGACAGGAGGGTGAGGAGTTCCAGGTGAAGCTGGGCCTGTTGTAGGGGTGTATGATGTTGCCATGGCTGTTTGTTTCTGCATAGGGTCTAGAGTGAGGTAAATGGAAGGGTCTTGGAGAGAGTTACAGGTATGCAGTCAGTTGGGGGTGAGGGGACCTGGAAATTGAGCCATTTGTTATTTGCTGATGTCATGGAATTGGTGGCAGATTCGAATGAGAAACTGCAGAAGTTGATGTCTGAGTTTGGGAGTGTATTTGAGAGGAGAAAGTTGAGAGTAAATACGAATTAGAGCACAGTTATTTGGTTTAGCAGTGCAAAGTGACAGGTTACCTATGGTGTGAGTTTCAATGGAGAAAAATTGGAGGAAGTAAAGTGTTAAGATTAGATACCTGGGTATGTTTACATTGAATTGAACCATGCAAGTGGAGGTAAGTGAGTCATAGGGTGGATGCAGGGCAAAAGTTGTGAGAGCATTTAGGAATATTTAGAAAGAGAGGTCACAGTGAAAGAGGGCAAAAAATGGTTATGTTTAAAAATATGGTAATCCCAATGGATGGATTCGTGCAAGGCTTGGAATATGGTTGAGATTATATGGAAATGCATGGTTGTGTTGGAAGTGAGATGCTTGAGGAAAATATGTAGTGTGAGGAGGGTTGATTGAATTATGATAGGGGAAGAGAGTTGTGTGGTAATAAGGAGAGTATAGTTGAGAGAACTGAAGAGAGATGCTGAAATGGTTTGGAGATATGGTGAGAATGAGTAAGGAGAGGTTGACAAAGAGGATATTTGTCTGAAATAGGGGGAATGAGGAGAGAGGGAAAATCAGATTGGAGATGGAAAGGTGGAGTGGATAAGATGCTCAGATCTTGCACATGCAAGATGGTGAATGGCATGTACGGGATTGAGTGAATTGGAGCAATGTGGTATGCAGGTATCAACATGCTATCACTGGACCGAACTAGAGCACATGAAGCAGCTGGGAAACCACGAAAGGCCTTTGGGGCTTGGTTGTAGATGGGGCCTTTAGTTTTGGTCCATTACACATGGCAAGTAGGGAGTGGGGCCTTTTCCTTGTCTGATCCTGGTGGTACCTTGCTAATGTTGGAAACGGTGAACAAGCATGAAAAGAAATTTTCTTTAATAGGTCCATCCCTAATGTATGAATAAAAGCTCCTGTAAATTATAGTCTATATTTACGAGTTAGATTATGATATTTACATGTTAGGAACATGAGCCTCTACCTAAAGTGCCATCAGCCTTGGCTTCCTTGTCACCTCTCCCAGCTACACCAGTACTTAGCTGCCAGTTTGCAATTTGTGTAGTCATTTTGTGAAAAAACTTATTGTCTAAAAATTTGTAGAATGACTGGTAATTTATATATTTGCTGAATAGAAAAATAGAATTGAGAATTTTCATGATTAAGGCTTACCTGTATTTATGTGTTACTGGATTCCACCTGCATGTGGTCACACCATGAGAGAAAAGTTACCTTCACCAAGGCTCTTTCATTTTTAGTAGATGAAAAGGAGTACAGACTCATTGAAACACTTTTTGCTGGAAAGGCATCCATTATCTCCTTGCTTTGATAGCACATCCTTGTAGAAGCAGGAACCCCATAAAAGAGGTCCTGGGGTTGTATAGTTAATTTAGATAATTGTATCTTTATATACTTATATCTAAGGATTATTGTGTATCTTTCAGGGCTACAGAAAATACAGATGAAAAAGGTGGAAGCTTTGATGCGTCAGGTGCCTATCATGGTCCTGGTTGGTCAGATGAAGATGACCCCTCTGCTGAAGGTCGTGGTAGTGGGATACAGCCTAGGCAGAAATCAAGTCCAGATAAGTCTTCAAGACCTGAATGTGTAGTTGTTGACAAGCTAGATCCAGGTACTAGAGAGGAAGAGACCGAATCAGAAGAGGATATTAAGAAAAATGGTGTCGAGGAAGAGCTCCCCCAGGAACAAGCAACAGTGGCTGTGGTTGACTCCACTCATAATTGTCACACACCAGGAAACAGTATACAATCAGAGGTTGGTGTATTCTCTTCTGTGACAATACTCTTTATGTTTCTCTTCATACAAATGACAAGCTTTTTTAGTTTCTACATACCATTTGTGTGTCTGTGTTTTTTAGTCTATCAGTTATTGTTTATTCCCTATGAAATTTTTCTTGGGAAATTATGTAGGATTATTATGATGATGGAATTATGGAAGCAGAAGTGAGTCATAGGATGGGTGAGTTGGCAAAGGTTTTGGAGCATTGAAGAATGTGTGGGAAGGGAGGTCATTATGTGGGAGGGTGAAAATGGGTATGTCTGAAAGTATAGTAGTCCCAACAATGTTGTATGGATGTGAGGAATGGGCAATAGGTTAGGATGTGCAGATGAGGGTGGATGTGTTGGATATAAAATGTTGTAGGATGATATGTAATGGGAGGTGATTTGATCAAGTAAGCAGTGAAAGTGTAAGAAAAAGGTGTGGTAGTAAAAAGAGTGTGATTGAGAGAGCTGAAGAGGGTATGCTTAAATGGTTTGGACATGTGGAGAGAATGAGTGAGGCAAGGTTGGCAGAGAGGATATTTATATATGATTTTATACTTTATTGTCGTGTCCCGCGTTAGCAAGGTAGTGCCAGGGAATAGATGAAGAAAGACATCCATTCACATACACATAACATGCATAGAACATCCAATTTCTTTAGTCAAACATTCTACCTGTCTTTCCTTTCTTCTCATCTTGGTTACATCCACACACATTCAGACACTCCAGTATGAGTCTTCGAGTAGGATAAGCACTCCCTGCCTGGGTCCTTCTGTTTCTTCTTTTAGAAATTGAAATCCTCCCTTTCTGTATTACTTCGCAAAAGAAGAGACAGAGCAAGGAGCCAAGTGAGGTATTTAACCTTAAAGGTTCTGTCATCTGCTCTTGGTGCTACCTCACTCACGTGGGAAATGGCTCATGTGTATGAAAAAAATCCACTTCTTGTAATTCAGTTTCTAAAAGAAGAAACAGAAGAAAGAGTCAAGTGGGGAGTGCTTATTCTCCTCTAAGGCTCAGATTGGGTTGTCTGAATGTGTGTGTGGATGTAACCAAGATGAGAATAAAGGAGAGATAGGTTGTATGTTTAAGGAAAGAATTCTGGATGTTCTGGCTCTGAATGAATGAAGCACAAGGGTAAAGGGGAAGAATGGTTTGGAAATGTTTTGGGATTAGAGTCAGGGGTTGGTGAGAGGACAAGAGCTAAGGAAGGAGTAATGCTTCTCCTGAAGCAGTTGTGGGAGTGTGTGACAGTGTAAGGAAGTAAATTCTAGAGTGATTTGGGTAAAACTGAAAGTGGCTTGCAAGAAATGGGTGATTATGCACCTAGTCATGAGGAAAAAAATATCATGAGAGGCAAGCGTTTTGGAAGCAGCTGATGGAGTATGTCAGCAGTTTTCGGTGCACGAGACTGGGCATTGGTGATGGGTGATTTGAATGTGAACATGAGTAATGTGGCAGTTCAGTGTATAACTGGTGTGTATAGGGTATTCATTATTGTGAATGGCAATGTTGAAGATCTTGTGGATTTGTATGTTGAAAAAAAGATTGTGATTAGGAATGCCGGGTTTAAAAAGAGATCATTTTTTTTCTTTTATTATACTTTGTCGCTGTCTCTCGCGTTAGCGACGTAGTGCATGGAAACAGACGAAAGAATGGCCCAACCCACCCACATACACATGTATATACATATACATCCACACACACACATATACATACCTATACATTTCAGCGTATACATATACATACATACACAGACATATACATATATACGTATGTAGATAATTCACTTGCTGCCTTTATTCATTCCCGTCGCCACCCTGCTACACATGAAATGACAACCCCCTCCCCCCACATGCATACAAGGTAGTGCTAGGAAAGGACAAGAAAGGCCACATTCGTTCACACTCAGTCTCTATCTGTCTTGCATAATGCACCGAAACCACAGCTTCCTTTCCCCATCCAGGCTCCACAGAGCTTTCCATGGTTTACCCCAGACGCTTCACATGTCCTGGTTCAATCCATTGACAGCACATTGAACCCAGTATACCACATCGTTCCATTTCACTCTATTCCTTGCACGCCTTTCACCCTCCTGCATGTTCAGGCCCTGATCGCTCAAAATCTTTTTCTCCCCTTTTTGTCACTCATTCTCTCCATGTGACAAAACCATTTCAATACACTCTCTTCTGCTCTCTCAACCATACTCTTTTTTTTACCACACATCTCTCTAACCATTTCATTACTTGCTCAATCAAACCAACTCAAACCACATATTGTCCTCAAACATCTCATTTCCAATACATCCACCCACCTCTGCACAGCCCTCTCTATAGCTCATGCCTTGCAAGCTTGTAATGGGAGCAGGGGGCTAGAAACCCTCCCCTCCTTGTATTTTAACTTTCTAAAAGGGAAACAGAAGAAAAAGAGAGATATACATAAGTATACATATGTGAGAAGGAAAGATGGTCAGAGTGCTTTATTAGATTATGTATTGATTGATAGGCATATAAAAGAGAGACTTTTGGATGTAAAAGTGCTGAGAGGGGCAGCTGGTGGGATGTCTGAACACTCTTGTAGAGACAAAGCTGAAGATTGGTGGAGGTTTTCAAAAAGAGGAGATAGTGTAGAGAAGAGAGTGGTTAGAGTAAATGAGCTTGGAAATGAGACTTGTGTGATGAAATACCAGGAAAGATTGAATGTAGAATGGCAAAAGGTGAGAACAAATGAAGTAAGGAGAGTGGGTGAGGAATGGGATGTATATAGGGAAGCAGTGATGGGATGTGTAAGAGATGCATGTGGCATGAGAAAGGCTGGAGGTGGGCAGATTGGAAAGGGTAGTGAGTGGTAGGATGAAGAAGTAAAGTTGTTAGTGAAAGCAAACAGAGAGGCATTTGGATGATACTTACAAGGAAGGAGTGCAAATGATTTGCAGATGTATAAGAGAAAGCTACAGGAGATCAAGAGGGAAGGTGCAAGGGTTGAAAAAGAGTGCAAATGAGAGTTGGGGTGAGAGAGTATCATTAAACTTTAGGGAGAATAAAAAGATGTTTTGGAAGGAGGTAAATGAAATGTGTAAGAAAAGAAAACAAATGGAAACATTGGTGAAGGGGGCAAGGGGGGAAGTGATAGCAGGTAGTGAGGAGGAAATGGATTGAGTATTTTGAAAGACTGTTTAATGTGTTTGATTGTAGAGTGGTTGTGTTTGATGGTAGAGTGGTAGATGTAGGGAGTTTTGGTCAGAGTGAAGTGTGAAGTAAAAGATTCAGGAAGAATGGTTTGGTAAAGAGGGAAGAGTTGGTGAAAGCCTTGCAGATGAAATGCAGCAAGGTGGCAGGAATGGATGATATTGCTGTTGAATTTATTAAGAAAGGGGGTGACTGTGTTGTTGATTGGTTGGTAAGGATATGCATTGTATGTATGGATCATGGTGAAGTGACTGAGGATTGGCAGAATGCATGCACAGTGCCATTGTACAAAGGCAAAGGGGATAAAAGGTGAGTGTTCAAACTACAGAGACATAAGTTCGTCGAGTATACCTGGAAAATTGTATGGGAAGGTATTAATTGAGACAGTGAAGGCATGTACAGAGCATTAGTTTGGGGAAGAGCAGTGTGGTTTCAGAAGTGGTAAAGGATGTGTGGATGAAGTGTTTGCTTTGAAGAATGTGTGTGAGAAATACTAAGAAAAACAAATTGATTATGGATCTGGAGAAGGCATATGATGGATGTATAGAGATGCTTTGTGGAAAGTATTAAGAATATATGGTGTGGGAGGTAAGCTGCTAGAAGCAGTGAGAAGTTTTTATTTAGGATGTAAGGCATGTGTAAGTGTACGAAGAGAGGAGAGTGATTAGTTCCTAGTGAAGTTGGTCTACAGCAGTGATATGTGATTTCCCCATGTTTGTTTAATTTGTTTATGGATGGGATGGTTAGGGATGTAAATGCAAGAATTCTTGAGAGAGGGGTGAGTATGCAGTCTGTTGGGGATGAGAGGGCCTGGGAAGTAAGTCAGTTGTTGTTCGCTGATGGTACAGCACTGGTGGCTGATTCAAGTGAGAAACTGCAGAAGTTGGTGACTGAGTTTGGAAAAGTGTGTGAAAGGAGAAAGTTGAAAGTGAATGTGAATAAGAGCAAGGTTATTAGGTTCAGCAGGGTAGAGGAGTAAGTTAGTTGGAATGTAAGTCTGAAAAGAGAAATGCTGGAAGAGAAGTGTTTTAGATATCTTGGAGCGGATTTGGCAGTGAATGGAACCATGGAAGCGGAAGTGAGTCACAGGGTGAAGGAGGGGGCGAAGGTTCTGGGAGTGATGAAGAATGTGTTGAAGGAGAGAACATTATCTCAAAGAGTAAAAATGGGTATGTTTGAAGGAATAATAGTTCCACCAATATTATATGGTTGCGAGGCATGGGCTTTAGGTAGGTAGAGTTGTACAGTGGAGGGTGGATGTATTGGAAATGAAATGTTTGAGGAAAGTATGTGGTGTGAGGTGGTTTTGATCGAGTAAGTAATGAAAGGGTAAAAGAGATGTGGTAATGATATGAGTGTGCTTGAAAGAGCACAAGAGGTTATATTGAAATGGTTTGGACATTTGGAAAGAATGAGTAAGGAAATATTAACAAAGAGAATATATGTGTCAGAGGTTGAGGGAATAAGGATGAAGCAGGAAACCAAATTGGAGATGGGAAGGATGGAGTAAAAAAGAGTTTGAGTGATTGGGGCCTGAACATGCTGGATGGTGAAAGGTGCACATGGAATAGAGTGAATTGGAGTGACGTGGTATACTGGGGTGGATGTACAGTCAATAGACTGCACCAGGGATTGTGACATGTCCAAGGTAAACCATGGATAGGTTTTTTGGGCTCAGATGGATAGGGGGCTGTGGTGTCAGTGCATTACACATGAAAGCTAGAGAATGAGTGTGAGCGGATGTGGCTTTTCTTCATCTGTTTCCTGGCTCTACCTCATCAACGCAAGGGGTGGCAATGCCGTTTCCCATGGGGTCGGGTGGCACAGAGAATGGATGAAGGCGACCAAATGTGAATATATTCATGTTTATATATGTATTTGTTTGTGTATATATTTTTTTTTTTTTTGCTTTGTCGCTGTCTCCCGCGTTTGCGAGGTAGTGCAAGGAAACAGACGGAAGAAATGGCCCAACCCACCCCCATACACATGTATATACATACGTCCACACACGCAAATATACATACCTACACAGCTTTCCATGGTTTACCCCAGACGCTTCACATGCCCTGATTCAATCCACTGACAGCACGTCAACCCCGGTATACCACATCGATCCAATTCACTCTATTCCTTGCCCTCCTTTCACCCTCCTGCATGTTCAGGCCCCGATCACACAAAATCTTTTTCACTCCATCTTTCCACCTCCAATTTGGTCTCCCACTTCTCGTTCCCTCCACCTCCGACACATATATCCTCTTGGTCAATCTTTCCTCACTCATTCTCTCCATGTGCCCAAACCATTTCAAAACACCCTCTTCTGCTCTCTCAACCACGCTCTTTTTATTGCTACACATCTCTCTTACCCTTACGTTACTTACTCGATCAAACCACCTCACACCACACATTGTCCTCAAACATCTCATTTCCAGCACATCCATCCTCCTGCGCACAACTCTATACATAGCCCACGCCTCGCAACCATACAACATTGTTGGAACCACCATTCCTTCAAACATACAAACATACCCATTTTTGCTTTCCGAGATAATGTTCTCGACTTCCACACATTTTTCAAGGCTCCCAGGATTTTCGCCCCCTCCCCCACCCTATGATCCACTTCCGCTTCCATGGTTCCATCCGCTGCCAGATCCACTCCCAGATATCTAAAACACTTTACTTCCTCCAGTTTTTCTCCATTCAAACTTACCTCCCAATTGACTTGACCCTCAACCCTACTGTACCTAATAACCTTGCTCTTATTCACATTTACTCTTAACTTTCTTCTTTCACACACTTTACCAAACTCAGTCACCAGCTTCTGCAGTTTCTCACACGAATCAGCCACCAGTGCTGTATCATCAGTGAACAACAACTGACTCACTTCCCAAGCTCTCTCATCCCCAACAGACTTCATACTTGCCCCTCTTTCCAAAACTCTTGCATTCACCTCCCTAACAACCCCATCCATAAACAAATTAAACAACCATGGAGACATCACACACCCCTGCCGCAAACCTACATTCACTGAGAACCAATCACTTTCCTCTCTTCCTACACGTACACATGCATTACATCCTCGATAAAAACTTTTCACTGCTTCTAACAACTTGCCTCCCACACCATATATTCTTAATACCTTCCACAGAGCCTTGAAGAATGTGTGGAAGTCGAGAACATTATCTCGGAAAGCAAAAATGGGTATGTTTGAAGGAATAGTGGTTCCAACAATGTTGTATGGTTGCGAGGCGTGGGCTATGGATAGAGTTGTGCGCAGGAGGGTGGATGTGCTGGAAATGAAATGTTTGAGGACAATATGTGTTGTGAGGTGGTTTGATCAAGTAAGTAATGTAAGGGTAAGAGAGATGTGTGGAAATAAAAAGAGCGTGGCTGAGAGAGCAGAAGAGGGTGTTTTGAAATAGTTTGGTCACATGGAGGGAATGAGTGAGGCAAGATTGACCAAGAGGATATATGTGTCAGAGGTGGAGGGAACGAGGAGAAGTGGGAGACCAAATTGGAGGTGGAAAGATGGAGTGAAAAAGATTTTGAGTGATCGGGGCCTGAACATGCAGGAGGGTGAAAGGCGGGCAAGGAATAGAGTGAATTGGAACGATGTGGTATACCGGGGTTAATGTGCTGTCAATGGATTGAATCAGGGCATGTGAAGCGTCTGAGGTAAACAATGGAAAGTTCTGTGGGGCCTGGATGTGGAAAGGGAGCTGTGGTTTCGGGCATTATTACATGACAGCTAGAGACTGAGTGTGAACGAATGGGGCCTTTGTTGTCTTTTCCTAGCGCCACCTCGCATACATGAGGGGGGAGGGGATGTTATTCCATGTGTGGCGAGGTGGCGATGGGAATAAATAAAGGCAGACAGTATGAATTATGTACATGTGTATATGTGTATATGTCTGTGTGTGTATATATATGTGTACATTGAGATGTATGGGTATGTATATTTGCGTGTGTGGACTTGTATGTATATACATGTGTGTGGGGTTGGGTTGGGCCATTTCTTTCGTCTGTTTCCTTGCGCTACCTTGCAAACACGGGAGACAGCGACAAAGCAAAATAAATATATAGAATAATGTGTATATGAGTGTATGGGCCATTCTTTATCTTTTTATTAGTGCTATGTCGCTGATATGGAAAATGGTGCTCAAGTATAGACATAGATAGATAGATAAATATAAGTATTATGTATGTAGTCTAGTGCTGTGGCCTGTACTCGATGGGGATATGTTCATGAATCTCTGCCCACCATTTACCAAACTCATTTTTAACATTTGTCATGACATCTATGTGATGCAGGTTCATACACAGTACACCTAATTGCACAAACATTGAGAAATTTATGTGTAAGTTTATTGTATGAAAATAGTACAAAAGCGGACAAGCATTCACTATTTAAAACAGACACCATTGTCAAAATCATTCAGTAGTCCTTCAGATTAATCTTTTCATCTCATTTTGATATATTCTTTACTACCAGTGCCCTATACACTCTCCTCTGTCATGTCAATAAATTCTCTTGTGCTGTATTTACTCTTCACTTCCAAAGCATTTGTCTGTTCTCCATGAAGTTCAGTAATGCTCTTTCCATTTGTCTCATGTGCCCTGTTCACCTTTCATTTCTTTATCTCAACCTCCTTCTGATTTCTTCTCAGTGCTCTCCAAGCACTCACACTTCATTCCTGCAGGTGCTTTCCATACATTACCCATTTTTGTTTCAATATTGAATTACTTTCATATTCTAGCTGTCACTGTTTTTACTCATAGGTCTACAATCAAACTTTTGCATTCTGCACATTTCATTCTACATTTAAGCACTGCTTCCCAAACTACCTTACACTCCTCTTCCACTAGTCTCACCATTCTTTACTCATTCTCATGCTATCTTTTCAAGCATGCCACTTTTCTAGACTTGTTCATTTTTTGTCCGTCTTTCTTACTTACTCATCTTTATAATTTCTATTTTTCATACACCATATCCTCTTTTCCTTCACCCACCATCAACTTTCACACTCTTCTCCACCAAGAAATGATCTGACATCCCCTTCTCTCAGCTCATTCACCCATCTGTATCTCTGTCATTTAGCACATTATCCATCATCCCCCATTAACTCAACACCTCTCACCCAAATTACTTATGAATGTTTGTTTTTTTTGAGTTATATATCTGTGAATGTAGGTTTGCGGCAGGAGTGTGTGATGTCTCCATGGTTGTTTAATTTGTTTATGGATGGGGTTGTTAGGGAGGTGAATGCAAGAGTTTTGGAAAGAGGGGCAAGAATGAAGTCTGTTGTGGATGAGAGAGCTTGGGAAGTGAGTCAGTTGTTGTTTGCAGATGATACAGCGCTGGTGGCTGATTCATGTGAGAAACTGCAGAAGCTGGTGACTGAGTTTGGTAAAGTGTGTGAAAGAAGAAAGTTAAGAGTAAATGTGAATAAGAGCAAGGTTATTAGGTACAGTAGGGTTGAGGGTCAAGTCAATTGGGAGGTAAGTTTGAATGGAGAAAAACTGGAGGAAGTAAAGTGTTTTAGATATCTGGGAGTGGATCTGGCAGCGGATGGAACCATGGAAGCGTAAGTGAATCATAGGGTGGGGGAGGGGGCGAAAATCCTGGGAGCCTTGAAGAATGTGTGGAAGTCGAGAACATTATCTCGGAAAGCAAAAATGGGTATGTTTGAAGGAATAGTGGTTCCAACAATGTTGTATGGTTGCGAGGCATGGGCTATGGATAGAGTTGTGCGCAGGAGGGTGGATGTGCTGGAAATGAGATGTTTGAGGACAATGTGTGGTGTGAGGTGGTTTGATCGAGTAAGTAATGTAAGGGTAAGAGAGATGTGTGGAAATAAAAAGAGCATTGTTGAAAGAGCAGAAGAGGGTGTTTTGAAATGGTTTGGGCACATGGAGAGAATGAGTGAGGAAAGATTAACCAAGAGGATATATGTGTCGGAGGTGGAGGGAACAAGGAGAAGTGGGAGACCAAATTGGAGGTGGAAAGATGGAGTGAAAAAGATTTTGAGTGATCGGGGCCTGAACATGCAGGAGGGTGAAAGGCGGACAAGGAATAGAGTGAATTGGATCGATGTGGTATACCGGGGTTGACGTGCTGTCAGTGGATTGAATCAGGGCATGTGAAGCATCTGGGGTAAACCATGGAAAGCTGTGTGGGGCCTGGATGTGGAAAGGGAGCTGTGGTTTCGGGCATTATTGCATGACAGCTAGAGACTGAGTGTGAACGAATGAGGCCTTTGTTGTCTTTTCCTAGCACTACCCCGCACACATGAGGGGGGAGGGGGATGGTATTCCATGTGTAGTGAGGTGGCATTGGGAATGAATAAAGGCAGACAGTGTGAACTGTGTGCATGGGTATATATGTATGTGTCTGTGTATGTATATATATGTGTACATTGAGATATATAGGTATGTATATTTGCGTGTGTGGACGTGTGTGTATATACATGTGTATGGGGGTGGGTTAGGCCATTTTTTTTGTCTGTTTCCTTGCGCTACCTCGCAAACGCGGGAGACAGACAAAGCAAAAAAAAAAAAAAAAAAAAAATCTGTGGGGATAGATATATGTGGGGTGAGGGCAAAAGAATTTTACCCTTATTCCTGCATATTGTAGAATGCAACTAATTTGGGGGTTGGTGGGTGGGTGATTTGCTGGAAATTCTCCTTTTCTTGCATTCTGATTTCTAAAAGATGGAACAGGAGGATTGCTCATCCTCCTTGAAGGCTTAGGCTTGGGTGTATGAATATGTTTGGAAGTATTCAGGATGAGAAGGTGGACAGAAAAAAATCTCAGGGTGCATACCCTCCAGCCACAGTGAAAGATTTTAAGTATATCTTCAAGGAGCTCCTGTGCCCTGCTTTCTTTTTTATTACTTTGTCATGGGCTTGTTACATCTCACCGGTCTCCTTGAATTTCTTTGATCTTCATGATGTTTACGATGTGTGTATCATGAATTTTTCTATTATGATTTGTAAGTTTTGTGGTATGTTTATGATATGAAATATGTAAGCCAGAGAGCAGAGCACTACCCTAAATTATGATTTTATAACACTGAGAATTCTGCTTTTATGACAAGTCAACCCTATATGAATTGCATATTTATGACTTCTGCAGGTGGTTTAACATTAAAATCCTGAGTTTCCATGAACTAGGAAAGTCTGAAGGTTTGTATAATTGATCCTTGGCGCTACATGGTCAGATATTTTATTTATAGGTATGGAGATTTATGTTGCTGAAGAGCATGAGATTTGTTGAAGGGCATGATTATTCTTTTGAAGGTATCACATCCATACTGTATCATATTTGAAGTGTTTATTCATGATAATATTTATGATGTGAATGGTTCAGTGCTCATATCTATGTAATGTAGACATCTGAAGAATGTTTAAGGGAGGTCATTATCAAGGGAAGCAAAAATTGGTATGTTTGAAGGTATAGTATAGTCCCAGCAATGTTGTATGGATGTGAGGCATGAGAGCTGTAGATGAGGATGTGCAAAGGAGAATAGATGTGGTGTGTCGTGATTGTATTGAGTAAGTGTTAAAAGGGTAAGAGAGAGGTGTGGTAATAAAAAGAGAGTGGTTATAAGAGCTGAAGAGGGTTTGCTGAAATGGTATAGTCGCATGGAGAGAATTAGTGAGGAAAGGTTGACAAAGGGCACATAAGCATCAGAAGTGGAGGGAACAAGGAGAAGGGGTAGACCAATTTGGAGATAGATGAATGTAGTGAAAAAGATTTTGAGTGATGAGGCCCAAAGATGCAGGAGGGTAAAAGGTATGCACGGAATACAATGAATTGGAATGGTATGGTGTACAGGCATCAATATTCTGTCGCTGGACTGAACCAAAGGTGTGTGAAGTAGCCAGGGTAAACCATAGAAAGGGCTGTGGGACATGGTTGTGGATAGGGGCTGTGGTTTCAGTGCATTTCACATGACAGATAGGGAATGGATGTTAGCAAATTGAGCCTTTGTCAATTCTTGGTGCTACCTTGCTAATATGGGAAATTGCAATCAGGTATGAAAAAAAATTATGCTTATGTTTATTCTCTTCCTTCAGTTGGGTCAAACTAGAATGATGTTACATTTTTTCTTCTTTTTTTGAAATATGATTGTTGCTGTTATACAAATTTATTAACCTTTATTGTCAGGGGTCAGTCACTGATGAGGTACAGACAAGAGAAGAAATTGTTGCAAGTCCAAGTGACAACACTACCGCAGCAGTATCTTCAGGACCCATAATGAATGGCATAGTTAATGAGGAAGATAGCAGTAGCAGAGAGGTCAGAACACCCCAGGAATTCCAGGGAGGACCATGCTCAGTTTTGGTACAGCCACAGAACGCAGAAATAGAACCAGGACCCTCCCCTGAAAGAGAGCATCAAGGAGAAGAAGAAAAGCTAGAGCATATGCGTAGTGTTGCCGATGACTTAGTAGCAAAATTGGTGGAAGAGGATGACCCAAGACCACAGTCAGGTCCATCGAACTCTTGTGTAACACCTCCTGTTTCAGTGGGTCCCATGCCAGAATCTACAACACATACTGCCCACCCGGCTCAAACCCATGGTGATGACAAATGGTATTATACTGATCCTCAGGTAGGAGGCATTTTGTTATCCCTTCATTTTTCTTTACTTCTTCTTTGTGTAATTTTCTGTATACTGTACTGGGTCAAGTCATATTACATAAGAATTGGTCACTGTTAGCATGATCTTTCAGGTACATGTTATTCAGGATAAAAATGGCCTTTGCTGCATTTATGTCATATAGAAATATGTGATTTAAAAAGCGAGATATACATAAGTATACGTATGTAAGTAAGAGAGATGGCCAGAGAGCGTTATTGGATTACGTGTTAATTGACATGTGCGCGAAAGAGAGACTTTTGGATGTTAATGTGCTGAGAGGTGCAACTGGAGGGATATCTGATCATTATCTTGTGGAGGCTAAGGTGAAGATTTGTTTGGGTTTTCAGAAAAGAAGAGTGAATGTTTGGGTGAAGAGGGTGGTGAGAGTAAGTGAGCTTGGGAAGGAGACTTGTGTGAGGAAGTACCAGGAGAGACTGAGTACAGAATGGAAAAAGGTGAGAACAATGGAAGTAAGGGGAGTGGGGGAGGAATGGGATGTATTTAGGGAATCAGTGATGGAGTGCACAAAAGATGCTTGTGGCATGAGAAACGTGGGAGGTGGGTTGATTGGAAAGGGTAGTGAGTGGTGGAATGAAGAAGTAAGATTATTAGTGAAAGATAAGGGAGAGGCATTTGGACGATTTTTTCAGGGAAAAAATGCAATTGAGTGGGAGATGTATAAAAGAAAGAGACAGGAGGTCAAGAGAAAGGTGCAAGAGGTGAAAAAGAGGGCAAATGAGAGTTGGGGTGAGAGAGTATCATTAAATTTTAGGGAGAATAAAAAGATGTTTTGGAAGGAGGTAGATAAAGTGCGTAAGACAAGGGAGCAAATGGGAACTTCAGTGAAGGGCGCTAATGAGGAGGTGATAACAAGTAGTGGTGATGTGAGAAGGAGATGGAGTGAGTATTTTGAAGGTGTGTTGAATGTGTTTGATGAAAGAGTGGCAGATATAGGGTGTTTTGGTCGAGGTGGTGTGCAAAGTGAGAGGGTTAGGGAAAATGATTTGGTAAACAGAGAAGAGGTAGTGAAAGCTTTGCGGAAGATGAAAGCTGGCAAGGCAGCAGGTTTGGATGGTATTGCAGTGGAATTTATTACAAAAGTGGGTGACTGTATTGTTGACTGGTTGGTAAGGTTATTTAATGTTGACTGGTTGGTAAGGTTATTTAATGTATGTATGACTCATGGTGAGGTGCCTGAGGATTGGCGGAATGCGTGCATAGTGCCATTGTACAAAGGCAAAGGGGATAAGAGTGAGTGCTCAAATTACAGAGGTATAAGTTTGTTGAGTATTCCTGGTAAATTATATGGGAGGATATTGATTGAGAGGGTGAAGGCATGTACAGAGCATCAGATTGGGGAAGAGCAGTGTGGTTTCAGAAGTGGTAGAGGATGTGTGGATCAGGTGTTTGCTTTGAAGGATGTATGTGAGAAATACTTAGAAAAGCAAATGGATTTGTATGTAGCATTTATGGATCTGGAGAAGGCATATGCTAGAGTGGATAGAGATGCTTTGTGGAAGGTATTAAGAATATATGGTGTGGGAGGCAAGTTGTTAGAAGCAGTGAAAAGTTTTTATCGAGTATGTAAGGCATGTGTACGTATAGGAAGAGAGGAAAGTGATTGGTTCTCAGTGAATGTAGGTTTGCGGCAGGGGTGTATGATGTCTCCATGGTTGTTTAATTTGTTTATGGATGGGGTTGTTAGGGAGGTGAATGCAAGAGTTTTGGAAAGAGGGGCAAGTATGAAGTCTGTTGTGGATGAGAGAGCTTGGGAAGCGAGTCAGTTGTTGTTCGCTGATGATACAGCGCTGGTGGCTGATCCATGTGAGAAACTGCAGAAGCTGGTGACTGAGTTTGGTAAAGTGTGTGAAAGAAGAAAGTTAAGAGTAAATGTGAATAAGAGCAAGGTTATTAGGTACAGTAGGGTTGAGGGTCAAGTCAATTGGGAGGTAAGTTTGAATGGAGAAAAACTGGAGGAAGTAAAGTGTTTTAGATATCTGGGAGTGGATCTGGCAGCGGATGGAACCATGGAAGTGGAAGTGAATCATAGGGTGGGGGAGGGGGCGAAAATCCTGGGAGCCTTGAAGAATGTGTGGAAGTCGAGAACATTATCTCGGAAAGCAAAAATGGGTATGTTTGAAGGAATAGTGGTTCCAACAATGTTGTATGGTTGCGAGGCGTGGGCTATGGATAGAGTTGTGTGCAGGAGGGTGGATGTGCTGGAAATGAGATGTTTGAGGACAATATGTGGTGTGAGGTGGTTTGATCGAGTAAGTAATGTAAGGGTAAGAGAGATGTGTGGAAATTAAAAGAGCGTGGTTGAGAGAGCAGAAGAGGGTGTTTTGAAATGGTTTGGGCACATGGAGAGAATGAGTGAGGAAAGATTGACCAAGAGGATATATGTGTCAGAGGTGGAGGGAACGAGGAGAAGTGGGAGACCAAATTGGAGGTGGAAAGATAGAGTGAAAAAGATTTTGAGTGATCGGGGCCTGAACATGCAGGAGGGTGAAAGGCGGACAAGGAATAGAGTGAATTGGATCGATGTGGTATACCGGGGTCGACGTGCTGTCAATGGATTGAATCAGGACATGTGAAGTGTCTGGGGTAAACCATGGAAAGTTGTGTGAGGCCTGGATGTGGAAAAGGAGCTGTGGTTTCGGGCATTATTGCATGACAGCTAGAGACTGAGTGTGAATGAATGGGGCCTTTGTTGTCTTTTCTTAGCGCTACCTCACACACATGAGGGGGGAGGGGGATGTTATTCCATGTGTGGCGAGGTGGCGATGGGACTGAATAAAAGGCAGACAGTGTGAACTGTGTGCATGTGTATATATATGTATGTCTGTGTGTGTATATATATGTGTACATTGAGATGTATGGGTATGTATATTTGCGTGTGTGGATGTGTATGTATATACATGTGTATGGGGATGGGTTGGGCCATTTCTTTCGTCTGTTTCCTTGCGCTACCTCGCACATGCGGGAGACAGCGACAAAGCAAAAAAATATTATTTTTATTTTATTATACTTTGTCGCTGTCTCCCGCGTTTGCGAGGTAGCGCAAGGAAACAGACGAAAGAAATGGCCCAACCCCCCCCATATACATGTATATACATACGTCCACACACGCAAATATACATACCCACACAGCTTTCCATGGTTTACCCCAGACGCTTCACATGCCTTGATTCAATCCACTGACAGCACGTCAACCCCGGTATACCACATCGCTCCAATTCACTCTATTCCTTGCCCTCCTTTCACCCTCCTGCATGTTCAGGCCCCGATCACACAAAATCTTTTTCACTCCATCTTTCCACCTCCAATTTGGTCTCCCTCTTCTCCTCGTTCCCTCCACCTCCGACACATATATCCTCTTGGTCAATCTTTCCTCACTCATTCTCTCCATGTGCCCAAACCACTTCAAAACACCCTCTTCTGCTCTCTCAACCACGCTCTTTTTATTTCCACACATCTCTCTTACCCTTACGTTACTCACTCGATCAAACCACCTCACACCACACATTGTCCTCAAACATCTCATTTCCAGCACATCCATCCTCCTGCGCACAACTCTATCCATAGCCCATGCCTCGCAACCATACAACATTGTTGGAACCACTATTCCTTCAAACATACCCATTTTTGCTTTCCGAGATAATGTTCTCGACTTCCACACATTCTTCAAGGCCCCCAGAATTTTCGCCCCCTCCCCCACCCTATGATCCACTTCCGCTTCCATGGTTCCATCCGCTGCCAGATCCACTCCCAGATATCTAAAACACTTCACTTCCTCCAGTTTTTCTCCATTCAAACTCACCTCCCAATTGACTTGACCCTCAACCCTACTGTACCTAATAACCTTGCTCTTATTCACATTTACTCTTAACTTTCTTCTTCCACACACTTTACCAAACTCAGTCACCAGCTTCTGCAGTTTCTCACATGAATCAGCCACCAGCGCTGTATCATCAGCGAACAACAACTGACTCACTTCCCAAGCTCTCTCATCCCCAACAGACTTCATACTTGCCCCTCTTTCCAAAACTCTCGCATTTACCTCCCTAACAACTCCATCCATAAACAAATTAAACAACCATGGAGACATCACACACCCCTGCCGCAAACCTACATTCACTGAGAACCAATCACTTTCCTCTCTTCCTACACGTACACATGCCTTACATCCTCGATAAAAACTTTTCACTGCTTCTAACAACTTTCCTCCCACACCATATATTCTTAATACCTTCCACAGAGCATCTCTATCAACTCTATCATATGCCTTCTCCAGATCCATAAATGCTACATACAAATCCATTTGCTTTTCTAAGTATTTCTCACATACATTCTTCAAAGCAAACACCTGATCCACACATCCTCTACCACTTCTGAAACCACACTGCTCTTCCCCAATCTGATGCTCTGTACATGCCTTCACCCTCTCAATCAATACCCTCCCATATAATTTACCAGGAATACTCAACAAACTTATACCTCTGTAATTTGAGCACTCACTCTTATCCCCTTTGCCTTTGTACAATGGCACTATGCACGCATTCCGCCAATCCTCAGGCACCTCACCATGAGTCATACATACATTAAATAACCTTACCAACCAGTCAACAATACAGTCGCCCCCTTTTTTACTAAATTCCACTGCAATACCATCCAAACCTGCTGCCTTGCCGGCTTTCATCTTCCGCAAAGCTTTCACTACCTCTTCTCTGTTTACCAAATCATTTTCCCTAACCCTCTCACTTTGCACACCACCTCGACCAAAACACCCTATATCTGCCACTCTATCATCAAACACATTCAACAAACCTTCAAAATACTCACTCCATCTCCTTCTCACATCACCACTACTTGTTATCACCTCCCCATTTGCGCCCTTCACTGAAGTTCCCATTTGCTCCCTTGTCTTACGCACTTTATTTACCTCCTTCCAGAACATCTTTTTATTCTCCCTAAAATTTAATGATACTCTCTCACCCCAACTCTCATTTGCCCTTTTTTTCACCTCTTGCACCTTTCTCTTGACCTCCTGTCTCTTTCTTTTATACATCTCCCACTCAATTGCATTTTTTCCCTGCAAAAATCGTCCAAATGCCTCTCTCTTCTCTTTCACTAATACTCTTACTTCTTCATCCCACCACTCACTACCCTTTCTAATCAACCCACCTCCCACTCTTCTCATGCCACAAGCATCTTTTGCGCAATCCATCACTGATTCCCTAAATACATCCCATTCCTCCCCCACTCCCCTTACTTCTATTGTTCTCACCTTTTTCCATTCTGTACTCAGTCTCTCCTGGTACTTCCTCACACAGGTCTCCTTCCCAAGCTCACTTACTCTCACCACCCTCTTCACCCCAACATTCACTCTTCTTTTCTGAAAACCCATACAAATCTTCACCTTAGCCTCCACAAGAATATGATCAGACATCCCTCCAGTTGCACCTCTCAGCACATTAACATCCAAAAGTCTCTCTTTCGCACGCCTGTCAATTAACACGTAATCCAATAACGCTCTCTGGCCATCTCTCCTACTTACATAAGTATACTTATGTATATCTCGCTTTTTAAACCAGGTATTCCCAATCATCAGTCCTTTTTCAGCACATAAATCTACAAGCTCTTCACCATTTCCATTTACAACACTGAACACCCCATGTATACCAATTATTCCCTCAACTGCCACATTACTCACCTTTGCATTCAAATCACCCAACACTATAACCCGGTCTCGTGCATCAAAACCACTAACACACTCATTCAGCTGCTCCCAAAACACTTGCCTCTCATGATCTTTCTTCTCATGCCCAGGTGCATATGCACCAATGATCACCCATCTCTCTCCATCAACTTTCAGTTTTACCCATATTAATCGAGAATTTACTTTCTTACATTCTATCACATACTTCCACAACTCCTGTTTCAGGAGTACTGCTACTCCTTCCCTTGCTCTTGTCCTCTCACTAACCCCTGACTTTACTCCCAAGACATTCCCAAACCACTCCTCCCCTTTACCCTTGAGCTTCGTTTCACTCAGAGCCAAAACATCCAGGTTCCTTTCCTCAAACATACTACCTATCTCTCCTTTTTTCACATCTTGGTTACATCCACACACATTTAGGCACCCCACTCTGAGCCTTCGAGGAGGATGAGCACTCCCCGCGTGACTCCTTCTTCTGTTTCCCATTTTAGAAAGTTAATACAAGGAGGGGAGGATTTCTGGCCCCCCGCTCCCGTCCCCTCTAGTCGCTTTCTACGACACGCGAGGAATACGTGGGAAGTATTCTTTCACCCCTATCCCCAGGGATAATATACATATATATATACATATACACATACACACACATACACATACATACGCACATATACACACACACACACATACATATATATGCATATGAAAAGTGCAAGAAACAATTTAGAAAACTGAAACTTCTAGCTTGAAATGAATGAAAAAAAAATGAATGTCACATAATGGTTCAACCTCTGGCTATGGAAAAAGGAAAAAGGAAATGTATAATTTATTTACACAAACGTCAATAGCAGTTCTCATCAATTTAAGCACTGTATATATATATATATATATATATATATATATATATATATTTTTTTTTTTTTTTTTTTTTTTATACTTTGTCGCTGTCTCCCGCGTTTGCGAGGTAGCGCAAGGAAACAGACGAAAGAAATGGCCCAACCCACCCCCATACACATGTATATACACACGTCCACACACGCAAATATACATACCTACACAGCTTTCCATGGTTTACCCCGGACGCTTCACATGCCTTGATTCAATCCACTGACAGCACGTCAACCCCTGTATACCACATCGCTCCAATTCACTCTATTCCTTGCCCTCCTTTCACCCTCCTGCATGTTCAGGCCCCGATCACACAAAATCCTTTTCACTCCATCTTTCCACCTCCAATTTGGTCTCCCTCTTCTCCTCGTTCCCTCCACCTCCGACACATATATCCTCTTGGTCAATCTTTCCTCACTCATTCTCTCCATGTGCCCAAACCATTTCAAAACACCCTCTTCTGCTCTCTCAACCACGCTCTTTTTATTTCCACACATCTCTCTTACCCTTACGTTACTTACTCGATCAAACCACCTCACACCACACATTGTCCTCAAACATCTCATTTCCAGCACATCCATCCTCCTGCGCACAACTCTATCCATAGCCCACGCCTCGCAACCATACAACATTGTTGGAACTACTATTCCTTCAAACATACCCATTTTTGCTTTCCGGGATAATGTTCTCGACTTCCACACATTTTTCAAGGCTCCCAAAATTTTCGCCCCCTCCCCCACCCTATGATCCACTTCCGCTTCCATGGTTCCATCCGCTGACAGATCCACTCCCAGATATCTAAAACACTTCACTTCCTCCAGTTTTTCTCCATTCAAACTCACCTCCCAATTGACTTGACCCTCAACCCTACTGTACCTAATAACCTTGCTCTTATTCACATTTACTCTTAACTTTCTTCTTCCACACACTTTACCAAACTCCGTCACCAGCTTCTGCAGTTTCTCACATGAATCCGCCACCAGCGCTGTATCATCAGCGAACAACAACTGACTCACTTCCCAAGCTCTCTCATCCCCAACAGACTTCATACTTGCCCCTCTTTCCAAGACTCTTGCATTTACCTCCCTAACAACCCCATCCATAAACAAATTAAACAACCATGGAGACATCACACACCCCTGCCGCAAACCAACATTCACTGAGAACCAATCACTTTCCTCTCTTCCAACACGTACACATGCCTTACATCCTCGATAAAAACTTTTCACTGCTTCTAACAACTTGCCTCCCACACCATATATTCTTAATACCTTCCACAGAGCATCTCTATCAACTCTATCATATGCCTTCTCCAGATCCATAAATGCTACATACAAATCCATTTGCTTTTCTAAGTATTTCTCACATACAGACATTCACATATGTACATATTCATACTTTGCCTTCATCCATTCCTGTTGCCTGCCTGCCATACAGGAAATAGCATCGCCTGTGTTCTTCATTATTTGGACATTGCATATAGTATCTGACATTTGAGTTTGATTATTTCGAGGGATTGAAGTGTTTAGAGATTTTGCATGACCACTTTGCTTCATGTGTTGGAAAAGGCTAATATGATAAAAGAAATGTGTTGTATAGTGTATTTTCGTTTGATGGAATAAAGATATTCCTGTACCTGATAAACTTGCTCACCAAGCAGATGTGATGTTTATGTATTTATTGATTTTCCCTTGGCTGCCATGTTTTAAATGCTGGCGATGGCAGCGTTGAATATTTGTAAAAGACTGTTAAATGTCATTAATTATTATTTTCTAGGGAGAAATACAAGGCCCTTTCTCATCAAGCGACATGGCAGAATGGTACAAGGCTGGATACTTCACTCCCAACTTACTGCTCAGGCGGGAGTGTGATGATCAATTTGCTCAGCTGGGAGACCTTACCAGAATATTTAGCAGGGTACCATTTGTACCAGGGCCTCCAGTGCCACCCCTGAAGGTATCTTGAGGTGCTTACTAAATCCTTAGAGGTTAACCTAACCATTGTGCATATTTCCTTGTCTCAGAAATTATGTAATTATCATCATTGGTGGAGTAATGTTTTAGCTTGAGAGTTTTGGGAAGTTTCCCAAGATGACTCATAACATGATTTTTATGTCAAGACATGATGACGTAGTTTAGAATACTAAAAGAAGTTTTTTTTTTTTTTTTTTCATACTATTCGCCATTTCCCACGATAGCGAGGTAGCGTTAAGAACAGAGGACTGGGCCTTTGAGGGAATATCCTCACCTGGCCCCCTTCTCTGTTCCTTCTTTTGGAAAATTAAAAAAAAACGAGAGGGGAGGATTTCCAGCCCCCCGCTCCCTTCCCTTTTAGTCGCCTTCTACGACACGCAGGGAATACGTGGGAAGTATTCTTTCTCCCCTATCTCCAGAAGTAAACAGTGGAAAAGATGGATGTTGTTGGATTAAGGACTTTCACATGAGGATTTCAAATGAATGAATTTTGGTTGTGCATTATGTGTTGTTTGTTGAGATGGAAATTTGAATGGATATGTTAGCCTTTTTGGTGAATCAACTTCGTATGCAAATTTGAAAAGTAATTGTTTTAGTAAGTCTAAGTATGCATATTTGAAAAGCAATTTTTTTTGTTAGTCTAATTGCCCATTTGTGCAGTATGGGGAGGGAGTTTTTTTTTACTCTTTAGGCCCCATCTCTTGAACATCTCTGCTGTCATACAATATATTATACTTATGTTTGGTGTCTGTATTAACCATGTCCTCAGGCATTCTATTTCATTTATACACCACCCTGTTATGATAATAGTACTCCTTTATAAATTTCTTAAGAAGTTTCTTACTTAATTTCATGTAAGTTCCCCAGTTGCTCTCCTCATACATCTCTCCCTCTCAGAGAACTGTTCACTGGTTATGTCATTGATTTGTTTTAAAAATTTTAAGGTTGTGATCAAGCCACCCCTCACATTTTTTCTTCCAAGGTGGACACACTGAAACCCCTTTAGCTTTTTTTCTGGAATTTCGCTTTCTTGATTCTAGCAGCATCTTTTTTGCCCTCCTCTGGACCCTTTGTGTTAACTCTTTGTTCTGTTTTAGTTGCAGTGATCAAACTTGAGAAGCATATTCTAGGTCTTGCCTTATGTAGGATCTGAACAGCTTGCTAGATATTTCCTTGCCCATATATTTGAAAGCAGTTCTGTTATTCTCTAGCAAACATTTTGTCTCCTTTGCTACCCTCTAAGTGTGGCACTCTGGTGACAGGTTAGGGACAGTGTCAACTTCCAAATCCTTCTCACACACACAGTCTTGAAGCTTTTATCCTGCTAGGTAATTGTAATACTGAGGTTTTCTGTCACTTTGTCCCATCCAATTACTTCATATTTGCCATGGTTGATTTTCATTAACATGTATCAAATCAATTTTAGCATCTGTTTGGATCCCTTTGTAAGCTGATGCAGTTCCTTTTACTTTTCGTTTCCCCTCACAACTTTTGCATTATATCCACATATTGATGTAAAGGTACATACCTTCAGGCAAGTCTTGTATGCGTTAGCGAGGTAGCGCAAGGAAACAGACGAAAGAATGGCCCAACCCACCCACATACACATGTATATACATAACCGTCCACACACACACATATACATACCTATACTCCTCAACGTATACTTATATATACACACAGACATATACATATATACACATGTACTTAATTCATACTGTCTGCCCTTATTCATTCCCATCGCCACCCCGCCACACATGAAATAACAACCCCCTCCCCCCAAATGTGTGCGAGGTAGTGCTAGGAAAAGACAACAAAGGCCACATTCGTTCACACTCAGTCTCTAGCTGTCATGTATAATGTACTGAAACCACATCTCCCTATCCACATCCAGGTCCCTCAGACTTTTCCATGGTTTACCCCACATGTTTCACATGCCCTAGTTCAGTCCATTGAAATCACGTTGACCCCAGTATACCATGTCGTTCCAATTCACTGTATTCCTTGCACGCCTCACACCTTCTCTATGTTCAGGCTTCGATTGCTCAAAATCCTTTCCTCTTTATCCTTTGACCTCCAATATGGTCTCCTGCTTCTCCGTGTTCCTTCCATCTCTGACACATATATCCTCTTCGTCAATCTTTCGTCACTCATTCTCTCCATATGTGCAAACCATTTCAACCCGCTCTTTTCTGCTCTCTCAACCTCACTCTTTTTATTTCCACACATCTCTCTTACCCTTTCATTACTTACTCAATCAAACCACCACAAACCACATATAGTCCTCACACATTTCATTTCCAATACATCTACCCTCCTCCATACAATCCAGTTATAAGTCCATGCCTTGCAACCATATAATATGGTTGGAACTACTATTCCTTCAAACATACCCATGCTTTGTGGAATGTATTAAGAGTTTATGGTGTGAGAGGTGTTGCTAGAAGCAGTGAAAAGTTTTTATCAAGGATGTAAGGCATGTGTATGAGCAGGAAGAGAGGAAAGTGAATGGTTTCCGGTGAATATCTGTTTGTGGCAGGGGTGCATGATGTCTCCATGATTGTTTAATTTGTTTATGGATGGGGTTGTTAGGGAGGTGAATGTAAGAGTTTTGGAGAGAGGGGCAAGTATGCAGTCTGTTGTGGATGAGAGGGCTTGGGAAGTGAGTCAGTTGTTGTTTGCTGATGATGCAGCACTGGTGGCTCATTCTGGTGAGAAACTGCAGAAGCTGGTGACTGAGTTTGGTAAAGTGTGTGAAAGAAGAAAGCCGAGAGTGAATGTGAATAAGAGCAAGGTTATTAAGTTAGTAGGGTTGAGGGACAAGTAAATTGGGAGGTAAGTTTGAATGGAGAAAAACCGGAGGAAGTGAAGTGTTTTAGAAATCTGAGAGTGGATTTGGCAGCAGATGGAACCATGGAAGCAGAAGTGAGTTACAGGATGGGGGAGGGGTGAAGGCTCTGGGAGCGTTGAAGAATGTGTGGAAGGCGAGAATGTTATCTCCGAAAGCAAAAATGGGTATGTTTGAAGGAATAGTGGTTCCAATAATGTTGTATGGTTGCAAGGCATGGGCTATAAATAGGGTTGTGTGGAGGAGGGTTGATGTGTTGGAAATGAAATGTTTGAGGACAATATGTGGTGTGAGTTGGTTTGATCGAGTAGGTAATGAAAGTGTAAGAGAGATTTGTGGTAATAAAAAGAGTGTGGTTGAGTGAGCAGAAGAGGATGTATTGAAATGGTTTGGTCACATGGAGAGAATGACTAAGGAAAAATTGACAAAGAGGATATATTTGTCAGATGAGGAGGAAATTAGAAGTGGGAAATCAAATTGGAGGTGGAAGGATGGAGTGAAAAAGATTTTGAGCAATTGGGGCCTGAACATACAGGAGGGTGAAAGGCATGCAAGGAATAGAGTGAATTGGAATGATGTGGTATACCAGGGTGGACATGCTGTCAGTGGATTGAACCAGGGCATGTGAAGCATCTGGGGTAAACTATGGAAAGTTTTGTGGGGCCTGGATGTGGAAAGGGAGCTGTGGTTTTGTTGCATTACACATGACAGCTAGAGACTGAGTGTGAACGAATGGGGCCTTTGTTGCCTTTTCCTAGCGCTACATTGCGTGTGCGTGGGAGGAGGGGGTTGCTGTTTCATGTGTGGCAGGGTGGCGACGGGATTGGATGAAGGTAACATGTATGGTTATGTACATGTGTATATATGTATGTCTTTATGGATATGTATGTATATGTTGAAATGTATAGGCATGTATGTGTGCGTGTGTGGGCGTTTATGTATATGCATCTGTATGTGAGTGGGTTGGGCCATTCTTTCATCTGTTTCCTTGCGCTACCTTGCAAATACGGGAGACAGTGAATATGTATGATAAAAAAATGATAATAATGATAACCCATTTTTGCTCTGAGATCACATTCTCTCCTTTCACACATTCTTCATCACTCCCTGAACATTTTCCCCCTCAAACATTTCATTTCCTTCACATATGTCTTCCTCCATACAACCCTATCGATAGTTCATGCCTTGCAACCATATGATATTGTTGGTACTGCTATTCCTTCAAACATTCCCATTTTTGCTCTCTGAGATAACATTTTCTCCTTTCACATTCTTCATCACTCCCATGATCTTCACCCTCTCCGTCACCTTGTGACTCACTTCTGCTTCCATGGTTCCATTTGCTGCCAAATCCACTCCCAGATATCTAAAACACTACACTTCCTCCAGTTTTTCTTCATTCAAACTTACATCACAAGTAACTTGTCCCTCAACTATACTGAACCTATTAACCTTGCTTTTATTCACATACCAACTTCTGCAGTTTCTCAATCGAATCAGCCTACATTGTTGTATCATTGGCAAGCAACATCTGACTTGTTTCCCAGGCCCACTCATATCCAACATATTGCATACTTGCCCCTCACTCCAGGACTATTGCGTTTACCTACCTCACCATCCATCCATAGACAGATTAGAATCACAGTTTACTTCTGATAAATTTATGGGAAAATTTTAGATTTTCACCTGGCTTGTCTGCAGTATTTTCAAAATTTCTGTGTTCCTTTGTTCTTATATTTATATTTCTATTTATTTGCTTCGTTGCTGTCTCCCACGTCAGTGAGGTAGCGCAAGGAAACAGACGAAAGAATGGCCCAACCCACCCACATGCACATGTATATTCATACACGTCCACACAGCACATATGCATATCCATACATCTCAACGTGTACATATATATACACACACAGACATAGACATATATACACATTTACATACTTCATACTGTCTGCCTTTATTCATTTCTATCGCCATCCCACCACACATGAAATATCAACCCCCTCCCCCTCATGTGCGCGAGGTAGCGCTAGGAAAAGACAACAAAGGCCACATTCGTTCACACTCAGTCTCTAGCTGTCATGTAATAATGCACCGAAACCACAGCTCCCTTTCCACATCCAGGCCCCACACAACTTTCCATGGTTTACCCCAGACGCTTCACATGCCCTGGTTCAATCCATTGACAGTTAGTGTCTTAGTTCAGGAGAGTGTGTGAAGGAAGGAAGTTGAGAGCAAATGGTAAGAACAGCAAGGTTAATAGGTTTAACAGAGCAGAGATATTTTGTTAGTTGGGGTGTGAGGTTAAATGGAAAAAGATGCGAAGAAGTGAAGTGTTTTAGCTACCAGAGAGATTTTGTTAGTTGGGGTGTGAGGTTAAATGGAAAAAGATGAGAAGAAGTGAAGTGTTTTAGCTACCTGGCAGTGAATAGAACCATGGAAGTAGAAGTGAGTCATAGGATGGATGAGAGTATGAAGTCTCCAGGAGTATTGAGTAGTGTGTTGAAAGAGAGGTCATTATATAGGAGGAAAAAATGGATATGTTTGAAGGTGTAGTCCCGGCGATGTTGTGTGGATGTGAGGCAGGGACTATATATGAGGATGTGTGGATGAGTGGGAATGTTTTGGAAATGAAAAGTTTAAGGACAGTATGTGGTTTCATCAAATTAGTTATAAGTGGGTAGGAGAGAGGTGCTGTAATAAGAAGAGTATAATTGAGAGAGTGAAAGAGGGTTTTGTGATATGGTTTGGGCATATGAAGAGAGGGAATGCGGAAAGAGGATATATGTGTCAGAAGTGGAGATGAGGAGCAACTGGAGACCAAATAGTAGGTGGGAGGTTGGGATGAAAAATATTTTGAGTGTTCAGGGTCTGAATATGCAGAAGGGTGAAATTTGTGCACTGGATAAAGTGAAGTGGAGCAATGTGGTATATAAGGGGTAGCATGCTGTCAGAAGGTATATGAAGCAGTCTGGCGACTCTATGGAGAGGTCGGTGGAGCTTGGTTGTAGATGGGGGCTGTGGTTTTGGTTCATGAAATGGATGCGAGTAAGTAAGACCTTTCTTTGCTCTTAGCTGTACTTCATTAACAGGAAACGGTGAACAAATACTAGATATGATCTAGAAAAGACATTAACAGAGTACCAAAGGGGCTTGGCCCATATGAGGCTCATGGTCCTGATGAAATTTCACCTTAAGTGATGATGGTATTTGCAGATAGACTTGTTAGACCTTTTGAAATACTGTTCAAGATGTGCTGGAGAAATGCAAATTGCCAAAGAAGTGGAAAGGGGCTAATGCCATACCCATCTGTAAGAAAGCAGTGGTCTAATAAAGTACTGCAAAAGTTAATCAAATTGATGATTTTCTACAGAGGACAAATTACTTAAGTAAGTGGCAATACTGTTTTAGGGAAAGGAAGTCAAGTGTAACAAACCTGTTAGATTTCTAGGAGAGAGTGAGCTCTATCTTAGACAAAACGGAAGGCTGGGTAGACTGTATATATCTTGACAGCCAGAAAACTACACAGTGCTACATGAGATGCTGATAAGGAAGCTGGAAAACTAGGCAGGAATTAGAGGGAGATCCCTCTGATGGACATATTATCTTAGTGGAATGATTAAAGGACACATGCGAGAGGAACCTTCTCCATATGGGTAGAGGTCACCAGTAGGTTCTGCTTTTGGATTTTCATGATTTATGTTAATGATTTGCCTGAAGGTATAGACTCTTATCTGATGATGATGCTAAACCCATAAGGGAAGTGAAAAATGAGGAGGATTGCATCAACTTATAAGGAGACTTAAACAGAGTGCAAAGTTGATCTGATATATGGTTAAAAAAATTCAACCCAAGCAAATGTAACGAGGATGGAACAGAGTAAAAGAAGGCCAAAATATAGTTGAAATTTAGCTTGAAATCAGCTACAGGATTCTGTGTGTAAGGACATGAGGGTCAACATTGTCCCTAACCTGTCACCAGTCCCACATTTGGAGAATAGCAAAGGAGACAAACTGTCTACTGGCAAATACCAGGATAGCTTTCAAGTATCAGGATAAAGAAATATTTAGCAAGCTGTTCTTATACTGCAAAATGCCTGAACTAGAATATGCTTCCCAATTTTGGTCACATTGTAGAAAATAGAAAAGGCCCAGAGGAGGGCAACAAAGATGGTATCAGAATTAAGAGTGCTATGTTACGGGAAAGGCTAGAGGATTTGAATTTTTCCACCTTGAAAGAGAAAAGAGTAAGGGGTGACCTGATCACTGCCTTTAAGTTTTTAAAACAGATTGTTGACATGGACAGTTACCAGTTCTGGGAGAGGTGTATGGGTATAGCAACCAGAGGACATAACATGAAATTAAGGAAGAATCTTGTTAAAGAAGATGTAAAGAAACTTTTTATAGTATGAATGGTGGATGAATGGAATAGAATGGCAGACGAGAAGGTTGCTGTTGACTGCATACATAAACTTAAAAGGTTGTACGATAGTAGAGAATGTTTAAGAGATAGGGCCCCCAAGAGTTTAGAACTCCATCCCCATACAGTACAAATAGATAATTACATGGCTGAATTGCAGTGTTTTGAAATGAATAAGTGGGAAGTGCATGACTCAGACGGAGACTTTGGGAAAAAATTTGTTTTGCTGCTGTTAATTAAGTTAGTTTCCCATAATGTGATGCTGTACAGGTTCAAATTGTAAGTGGAAATGCATTTAGTATGAAAGAGATTGTGAATATTAGAAAGAGAAGGGGAGAAAAAGTAAGTTGAATTATGTAAAGTGGAATCATCCACATAAGAGTGAATAGGGTTAGAAGTAGAAAAGATAATTTGTTGAGGGCTGAAAGAGACTAGGTGATTGGACAGAATCCTGAGGAATACCACTGTAGATTGGAGAAGAGGGATTTATTGCTTCATCAACAATTCCTGCAGTGGAGAAAAACCAAAGGAAGGGAGTATAAAAAGCAGAGACATCATACCACACCAAATGCTTTGGAGATGCCAAGGGGTATGACAAAAGTTTCCTAAAACACCAAAATCCCAGAGAAAGGAGGAGGAGAGATGAATCACATTGGTTAGATTATTAGTAAACTTGGTGCTACAACATCTGTACAGGTGATCAGAAAGAAGGATATTGGATTCTAAATGTTATAAGAAAGTGTGAGTTAGGGCTTCAAAGACTTTTTTAAGGTAACAGGAGTGAGGCTTTAGAGTGTTTTCCTTTAGGGTTGAGCTGAACCAAGGCAAGTGGTAGCCCATTTCCATTTAGAATATTCATTGTAGGTTTCGGGTGTGGAAAAGTCAACCTGGAGGTTTTATACACTTGATTCACCTTGTGTGAGAATAGGAAGAGAATGAAAGATAAAAGACAGATAGGTAATGTTTATAAGGTTTTGTTTTCATAGATTTATTGATGTGGCAAATATTCAGTAATACATAAATGGATTGAATTTTATTGTTGTAAGTTTTTCATAATTACCAGGTTGGATGATATATATACTGAAGTGTTCCTTGTGTTTCAGGTGACAGAAGTATTAACAGCACAGAAACAGCAAGCTGAACGTGAACGTTTGGAGCTTTTGCAGACCTACATGTTTCAAAAGCAAGTTTACCAGCATCAGATGGCGATGAGGTAAGCGCAGTAAACATATACTATTAATGGCTCAGGTACTTCAGAGATTTTGAGAGTGTTTTGCTCAAAATTTTTCATGGCAAATGATTGTGTGAATTTATTTGAAGTTGCTACAGTTTGCCTATATATATAGAGGTTCCTTGTGGATGGCAAAACTGCTGTTGCCAGGGCATATGGCTAATGGAAATAGTGTATTAGGGGGAGTGACTCATGAGAGACATACCTTAAGGCTTATGGTGCACACTTGAGTGGTCAAAATAAGAATGATATACTTCAAAAACAGTTTTACACATAGAGGCTACATGTAGGACAAAAAGCAGCGAGAGTTACACTAAGAAAATACTATACAGGCAGAGCGTAGGCTACAAGGCTTGGGAGATGTGGCCATTCACTCATGCATTGCTTTGCTCACATTCATTCTACCACCATGGTGGTCTAGAAGAGGCCAACAGCCACTGCAGTACTTATCCACATGAAAATAGAGTGGATGGGAGTGAATGAGGCCATTTCACACATCCTTGGTGCTGCTTTTGCTTTTTTGGAAAATGGCATACAAGTAAAAAAGAACTGTGATATATTATGCAGTTGATAAGAATGTTTACTTTATTTAAGCAAGCATACTCAAAACTGCAATTGATAATACAATACCACTGGAAGCAAGAGACCTCTGTAATAGTTGCATATGTTTTAGGGGGATACTAAATACCGTGTGTTCTTTTAGTTTTCTAGAATGTTTTCAATTTAGATATGTGGTGAACCTCCTACAGATATGATTGGTAATGTTATTTTGTTATATAATGCTGAATATTAAACTCTATTCTTTGCATAACAAGATATCACAGTCTGTTCCTCAAAGGTGTCATTAGCACTTGCACTAACCTTACCCCTAGGCCCCCCGCCTAAGATGAACTGGTTGGCTGGTGGTGTTGCTCACTCCCCCTTAAGTGTGTGTAAACGGCCCTACTCTGTGATGTTATTTATCAGTCTTAAATCAGATTTTTTTGACATATCTATATCTATGGTGTGGGAGGCAAGTTGTTAGAAGCAGTGAAAAGTTTTTATCGAGGATGTAAGGCATGTGTACATGTAGGAAGAGAGGAAAGTGATTGGTTCTCGGTGAATATAGGTTTGCGGCAGGGATGTGTGATGTCTCCATGGTTGTTTAATTTGTGTATGGATGGGGTTGTTAGGGAGGTGAATGCAAGAGTTTTGGAAAGAGGGGCAAGTATGCAGTCAGTTGTGGATGAGAGAGCATGGGAAGTGAGTTAGTTGTTGTTCGCTGATGATACAGTGCTGGTGGCTGATTCATGTGAGAAACTGCAGAAGCTGGAGACTGAGTTTGGCAAAGTGTGTGAAAGAAGAAAGCTGAGAGTAAATGTGAATAAGAGCAAGGTAATTAGGTACAGTAGGGTTGAGGGACAAGTCAATTGGGAGGTAAGTTTGAATGGAGAAAAACTGGAGGAAGTAAAGTGTTTTAGATATCTGGGAGTGGATTTGGCAGTGGATGGAACCATGGAAGCAGAAGTGAATCATAGGGTGGGGGAGGGGGCGAAAGTTCTGGAAGCATTGAAGAATGTGTGGAAGTCGAGAACATTATCTTGGAAAGCAAAAATGGGTATGTTTGAAGGAATAGTGGTTCCAACAATGGTATATGGTTGCGAGGCGTGGGCTATAGATAGAGTTGTGCGCAGGAGGGTGGATGTGCTGGAAATGAAATGTTTGAGGACAATATGTGGTGTGAGGTGGTTTGATCGAATAAGTAATGATAGGGTAAGAGAGATTTGTGGTAATAAAAAGAGCGTGGTTGAGAGAGCAGAAGAGGGTTTTGAAATGGTTTGGTGACATGGAGAGAATGAGTGAGGAAAGATTGACCAAAAGGATATATGTGTCAGAGGTGGAAGGAACGAGGAGAAGTGGAAGACCAAATTGGAGGTGGAAAGATGGAGCGAAAAAGATTTTGAATGATCGGGGCCTGAACATGTAGGAGGGTGAAAAGCATGCAAGGAATAGAGTGAATTGGAATGATGTGGTATACCGGGGTCGACGTGCTGTCAATGGATTGAACCAGGGCATGTGAAGTGTCTGGGGTAAACCGTGGAAAGTTGTGTAGGGCCTGGATGTGGAAAGGGAGCTGTGGTTTCGGTGCATTATTACATGACTGCTAGAGACTGAGTGTGAACAAATGTAGCCTTTGTTGTCTTTTCCTAGCGCTACCTCACGCATATGAGGGGGAGGGGGTTGTTATTTCATGTGTGCAGGGTGGGGATGGGAATGAATAAAGGCAGACTGTATGAATTATGTACATGTGTATATATGTATGTGTCTGTGTGTGTATATGTATGTGTACGTTGAGATGTATAGGTATGTATATTTGCGTGTGTGGACGTGTATGTATATACATGTGTATGTGGGTGGGCTGGACCATTCTTTCGTCTGTTTCCTTGCGCTACCTTGCTAACGCGGGAGACAGCAACAAAGCATAAATAAATATAAATAAATCTATGTGAAAGAAGAAAGTTAAGAGTAAATGTGAATAAGAGCAAGGTTATTCGGTACAGTAGGGTTGAGGGTCAAGTCAATTGGGAGGTAAGTTTGATTGGAGAAAAACTGGAGGAAGTAAAGTGTTTTACATATCTGGGAGTGGATCTGGCAGCGGATGGAACCATGGAAGCGGAAGTGGATCATAGGGTGTGGGAGGGGGCCATAGTTCTGGGAGCGTTGAAGAATGTGTGGAAGTCGAGAACATTATCTCGGAAAGCAAAAATGGGTATGTTTGAAGGAATAGTGGTTCCAACAATGTTGTATGGTTGCAAGGCGTGGGCTATGGATAGAGGTTTGTGCAGGAGGATGGATGTGCTGGAAATGAGATGTTTGAGGACAATGTGTGGTGTGAGGTGGTTTGATCGAGTAAGTAACGTAAGGGTAAGAGAGATGTGTGGGAATAAAAAGAGCGTGGTTGAGAGAGCAGAAGAGGGTGTTTTGAAATGGTTTGGGCACATGGAGAGAATGAGTGAGGAAAGATTGACCAAGAGGATATATGTGTCAGAGGTGGAGGGAACGAGGAGAAGTGGGAGACCAAATTGGAGGTGGAAAGATGGAGTAAAAAAGATTTTGTGTGATTGGGGCCTGAACATGCAGGAGGTTGAAAGGAGGGCAAGGAATAGAGTGAATTGGATCGATGTGGTATACCGGGGTTGAAGTGCTGTCAGTGGATTGAATCAGGGCATGTGAAGCGTCTGGGGTAAACCATGGAAAGCTGTGTAGGTATGTATATTTGCATGTGTGGACGTGTATGTATATACATGTGTATGGGGGTGTGTTGGGCCATTTCTTTCGTCTGTTTCCTTGCGCTACCTCGCAAACGTGGGAGACAGCGACAAAGCAAAAAAAAAAAAAAAAAGAAAAAAAATGTTTATAAGTGATTAATCTGCAATATGCACCAAAACCAGTTGACAACAAGACAATTTTTTTGTGAATTTTTGAAGACCATGTCAACTCATTCAGCATGCTTGGCAAATCTTTTTATCAGTATCTCTGATGCACAGTCCCTACAGGAACACCCATCAAGGGGTTGGCCGTGGTAAAAAAGTCTCAACTCATGCCTCTCTCGTGTACACCATTCCATGCATTCTTCCATGATTTCTCTCTCTCCAGTGCACTTCTACTATGTTTACCTGTGTCATAGATAGACTTACTCTTACACCAACCCTGTTAATCATACCATCATACTCTGTCCTTGTAAACTCCCCACCTTCCATTCTTTCGACATGCTCAAACCACCTCAAAGTATTATGTTTCACCCACTCTGTCACTCCACATTTCATTCCTTTTGCATTTATCACCACACCAAACCTCTCATACAATCCCCCTCATTTCTTACTTCATTCCATCAAGTCATACCACATGCACCTCTCAAGTAGCTCTTTTCTGTAGCCTGGATTCTTAACCTTTGACTCATTCCATGTACATGCTTAGGCTGCATAAGTCAGGGTTGGGAGGACTATGCTGTCCCTTAATCTTTTCTTCACTTCCATACTCGCTCCTCTACCCTTCAATATTCTATTTACAAACCCAGTGACTCTTCTTCCCTGTACTGCACTTTCCCTTATCTCTCCTTCCACACCACCAAACTTACCCAAGATAGCTTCCAAATTTTCAAATTCTGTCTCAAACAGTCATTCTCACCCCATATCTGTAACAGTTTAGTACACTTTCTACCCACACTATATAGGGCTTTAAGAATATATATACTTTCATTGTTTCCTTTCAAGCACCATTACTTTATTTGCACTTGCTTTTATCTTCAGTCGCTTATGCTTACACACATCACATCATAAAACTCAATTAAAACCCCCCAGCAACTCCTTTTCGGTCTCTACAAACAAAATGGTATCATCTACAAAGAGGCTTGTCACTAGCCACCTTACCTCACTACTACACTTCTTCTCCACACCCTCTCTCCCAAGTTTAACTTTCATTTCTCTTATCACTCCATCCAAAGCTATGGTGATATCACACAGCCCTATCTCACATGTACATTTCCCAAAACTCTGGCTAAACTCTCCAACCACTCTTACACATGCATTTGCTCCTTTATGGACTTTCACACTATCCTGCAATTGTTCCACTACCAATTATATCCATTACACATCCTATAAAGCATTCCAGTCAACTCTTTCATATTTTTTTCTCCAGATCCATAAAGCTGCATACAGCTTCTTACTTTTCGCTAGATACTTTACCACAGTTATTCTCATCGTAAGAATCCTATTCACACATCCCTTACCTTTCCTAAAACTCCCCTGCTCCTCACTTATTCTGCATTCATTCATCTCCATCACTCTTATCCGTCAACACTGTTGCACTTGCCTTTTCTGATATACTTAACAGACAAAATCCCCTATAATTGCTACATGCACCCTTAGCACCTTTTCCTCTGAATAGGTAATAGCACAACTTTCTGCTTCCATGCTGAATTACATAGCAGATGCGTCAATTTTTATCGCACTCTCTCCTCCATACTTCAAAGTGTTAGCCATAATCCCATCCATTCTTGGTGCCTTTCATACAGTCAGCCTCATTATCACCTCCTTTAACCTTTTTTCTTGCTATAGATCCCTGCACTCATATCCTTCCATTCACCATACCCTTGTATGTAACAACTGCTGTCACAGCTGTCACTCACATTCATCAGTTCTTCAGAATAGTCTTCCCCTCTTCCTTTCCCTTCTTCCTTTTGATTTAGTAACTCCCCTTCCTTATTTCTCATGTTTGCATTACCACTGTTGCTTCCTTCTCTTTTCTTTTTCGACCCTGTCCAGTACAATTTCTTGTTTTACATAAACTATTCAATTATCTCTCTTAGAAGATCTTCATCTGCTCTTTCTTTGTTTTCCTCTATCAGCCTCTTAACGTTCTGCTAACACATCTTATATTTTTCCTTCCTCCTCTGTTGAACCTCTAATGGTACGTTTCTTTCAAGCTACCTACCATGTGCCTTTCACTTCTCTTTCACAGCATTTCTAATCTCATCTGTTCTATGCATTTTAACTTTTTTCTTATATCTCAAAACTTGTATCAAGCTATTGATTCTACAACCTTTACCGGTCTTTCTCTTAACATTTTGAACACCACGTTCACACAGTATTGCATCCTTACATTTAATGCATTTTAATTTAAACTTTTGGTCACCCTTATTTCATAATCCTCCTTGCATTCTTTCTGATTCATCTTCTTGCTTGCAAACACCTTTACCTTTCCATTTTTCATTATACCATACCCCCACTTCTCCATGATGCTCACCTCCACAAAGACTGCAAAATGGTCAGAATCTCGGAGGAATCTTCCCTCAACTTGAACACCTTCTTTCTCAGCCTTTCATCCTCTGCTATATAGTTGCTCAAACTCTCATAAAGTGTTTGCAAGGAATAAACCCCCTCTCTTAGCACAGACATCCACTTGATTACTTCCATCGTAATTTACTCCAAGCACTTTCTGTTTTATCAACTGTCTCTCCAGTATCATGACATTCCACCTTTGCATTCATATTCCCATTGCTTTTGCCTCTCTCTATTTCTCAGATCCCCTTGTATTCATTCACACTTCTCCAGAAAAGCTTCATTTCATTCTTACTTCGTACAGACTTCATATTCTTAGGCACATGTATCCATGCTATCTATCTGTCTGTCTATATCTCTGATGCCCGTTTCTCCAAGAACTACCATCAAGGGAATGACCCTGACAAAAAGATCCCTACTTATCCCTGTCCTTACATTCCTCCCTGGCATACACTGTTCTACACATTTTTCCCCAATTTCTCTCCCTCCTATACTCTTTCACTGTATTTACCTATGTCGTACATGTTATTCCTCTCACACCAACCCCTTTAATCATACTGTCACACACACTATTTGTAAATTCTCTGTCTTGTATTCTTTCCACATGCCCAGATCACCTCAAAGAATTTTCACCCTCTCTTTCACTCCACTATTCATTCCCATTGCATTATCTGCTATACCAAGTCTTTCATACATCCCCTCATTATTTTCTTCCTGCCAGCTAGTCATACAACATGCTCCTTTCAAATAACTCTTTTCCACAGCCTGGATTCTTGACCTCAGTGACTCATTCCATGTTTATGTTTTGGTTGCTTAAGTCAGGGTCGGGAGTACTATGCTGCTACTTAATCTTTTCTTCACATCCATGCTTACACCTGTACCCTTTATTATTCTATTAAAGGACCCCATTACTCTTCTACCCTTTACTGCTCTCTCCCTCATCTCTCCTTCCATATTTTTTTTTTTCTCCAAAAGAAGGGACAGAGAAGAGGGCCAGGTGAGGATATTCCCTCAAAGGCCCAGTCCTCTGTTCTTAACGCTACCTCGCTAATGCGGGAAATGGCGAATAGTTTGAAAGAAAGAAAAAAGCTCTCAAATACATAAATTTTGTCACTTCTTCCAGATTTTCTCCCCCCATATCTGTAAAACAGTTCAGTACATTTTTTCTCATTCAATAGGGTATTTCAATATCTATACTTTTTCTCTATTTCCATGCAGACACCAAACATGACTGTCATATGCTTCTCCAGATCCATAAAAGCTGCATACAGCTTCTTAACATAGAGACTTTTCTACAGTCACTCTTGTTGCAAAAATTTAATCGACACATCCCCTACCTTTCCTAAAACCCCCTTGCTCCTCAGATGGATTGGTTGGTGTGTTAGTCTGAATGGAGAAAACTTGAAGAAAGTGGGTTGTGTTAGATGTCGGAGATTGGACATGACAGTAAATGGAACCATGGAACAAGAGGTGAGTCATTAGGTGAGCAAGAGGGTAAAGGTTCTGGGAGTGTTGAATGTGTGGAAAGAGAGGTTACCATCTGGGTGGGAAAAATGGTTATGTTTTAAGGTACATTAGTGCTGTTGATTTTGTATGTGAAGCATGGACTATATACAAGAATGTATGGAGGAGGATGGATGTGTTGGAAATGAAATATCTGAGGACAATATGTGGTTTGAGGAGGGCTGACTAAATTTACAATGATAGGATAAGAGAGGGGTGTAGTAATAAGATGAGTGTGTGTGAATGAGATGAGATGATCAACGGTAACATATGGGCCGAGAACAGATGAATATGCCTGCATGAATAATTACCATGCACCATGAATAATTATTCAAGGGAAGGGGAGAATTCTACCTCGATATTCCATTTAAGTTGTAAAAGGCAAATGAAGGGGGCAGTAGCAAGAGGTTGGAACCCCCCCTTCTTGTATTTCATATTCTGAAGGAGGAAACAGAAAAAGTAGCCAAATAGGGAGTGCTTTTCCCCCTCAAAGGTTCAGGCGAGGGTGTTTAGCTGGGTGTAGATGTAACCAAGATCAGAAGAGAGGAGAGATAGGTAGCATTTTTGGAGAAAGAAACCTAGATATTCTGGCCCTGAGCGAAAGAACGCTCTTGGATAAAGGGATGAATTGCTTGGAAATGTTATAGGAGTAAAATCAGGAACAGTGAGAGAACAAGAGCTAAGAAAGGAGTAATACTACTCTTGAAGCAGTAATTGTGGGAATGTGATAGAATGTTAGGAAGTAAATTGTAGATTGATGTTGGTATAATCTGAGATGGATAGTGAGAAAAGAATAATCATGGGAGGGAAGTTTTATATATTACAAATAATTGTTTAGGGAATAATTTAGAATTATTATCACTGTAACAACTGCATTTATTTACTTTCACTCTCTATTGTTTATCTGTAGACTCACTGTAGGAAGGCCTATTTACATTCCTACTCTCTCTGAGGAGGGAGAAAATAAACTTGGGAACAAGAAGATGGTGCTTTAACCTCTCCAACGTAATATCCTTTAGAAGCTGATATATTACAGCAAGTGTTTTAGGAGCAGCTTAATGTCAGCAGTTTTGATGTAATAAACTGGATATTAATGATGGGTGATTTAAATGTGAAGGTAAGTAATGTGACAGTTGAAAGTAAAGTTGAAAGTTGAGAGTAAATGTGAATAAGAGCAAGGTTATTAGGTACAGTAGGGTTGAGGGTCAAGTCAATTGGGAGGTAAGTTTGAATGGAGAAAAACTGGAGGAAGTAAAGTGTTTTAGATATCTGTGAGTGGATCTGGCAGCAGATGGAACCATGGAAGCGGAAGTGAATCATAGGTTGGGGGAGGGGGGGAAAATCCTTGGAGCCTTGAAGAATGTGTGGAAGTTGAGAACATTATCTCGGAAAGCAAAAATGGGTATGTTTGAAGGAATAGTGGTTCCAACAATGTTGTATGTTTGCGAGGCGTGGGCTATGGATAGAGTTGTGTGAAGGAGGGTGGCTGTGCTGGAAATGAGATGTTTGAGGACAATATGTGGTGTGAGGTGGTTTGATCGAGTAAGTAATGTAAGGGTAAGAGAGATGTGTGGAAATAAAAAGAGCGTGGTTGAGAGAGCAGAAGAGGGTGTTTTGAAATGGTTTGGTCACATGGAGAGAATGAGTGAGGAAAGATTGACCAAGAGGATATGTTTGTCGGAGGTGGAGGGAACGAGGAGAAGTGGGAGACCAAATTGGAGGTGGAAAGGTGGAGTGAAAAGGATTTTGAGTGATCGCGGCCTGAACATGCAGGAGGGTGAAAGGCTGGCAAGGAATAGAGTGAATTGGATCGATGTGGTATACTGGGGTTGACGTGCTGTTAGTGGATTGAATCAGGGCATGTGAAGCGTCTGGGGTAAACCATGGAAAGCTGTGTGGGGCCTGGATGTGGAAAGGAAGCTGTGGTTTGGGGCATTATTGCATGACAGCTAGAGACTGAGTGTGAACGAATGAGGCCTTTGTTGTCTTTTCCTAGCGCTACCTCGCACACATGAGGGGGGAGGGGGATGGTATTCCATGTGTGGCGAGGTGGCGATGGGAATGAATAAAGGCAGACAGTGTGAATTGTGTGCATGTGTATATATGTATGTGTCTGTGTGTGTATATATATGTGTACATTGAGATGTATAGGTATGTATATTTGCGTGTGTGGACGTGTGTGTATATACATGTGTATGGGGGTGAGTTTGGCCATTTCTTTCGTCTGTTTCCTTGCGCTACCTCGCAAACGCGGGAGACAGCGACAAAGCAAAATAATAAGATAAATAGAAATATATCTTTTCTTTCATACTATTCGCCATTTCCCACATTAGGGAGGTAGTGTTAAGAACAGAGGACTGGGCCTTTGAGGGAATATCCTCACTTGGCCTCCTTCTGTGTTCCTTTTTTTGGGAAAAAAAAAAATGAGAGGGGAGGATATCCAGCCCTCCGCTCCAGTGTTTACTAGACTCTGTTCACTTGAGGTGATGCTGCAAGGTGAACACTTACTTTCTGTGAAGTTGTATTCTAAGAGTACAAATTTTGAATTTTTCACCCCAAAGGAGTCCCTCCTTTCCCTGCTACTAACTTTAGTGTAGCATTAAAGCTGCAGATCCTTTGAGAAGGGGCTTGTGGATTTAAGTTATGATAATGATTCGGAGTATAAGTTCTTAAAGATTTCTTTGATGAAGGAAATGTAGAAGGTTATTTTTGAAGATTGTATGAAATATTTTTTTTATGTTAATAATAAAGGCTAATGAAATGGGTTTTCTTTCAGCAGGCAGCAAGTGTTGCAGAAACTTCAAAGTCTTGATGAGTGGAACACTCTTAACCCCATGCAGCAGCAACAGTTGTTCATGCAACATATGATGACAGTATTTCCTGCCCACCCACCTATACCCCCAACAGTGCCTCCTTCCACTGCCCCACCAACTGCCATACCAGTAACCACTCAAGTATCTGCACCTGTTCCTGATCCTAGAGTTGTGGCTGCACCTGACCTAAGAGCCTTACCTGGACCAGTAGTACCTCCATCTTCCAAACCTCAGGATCCTATTCAGGCCCTTGTAGCACAGATGGTAAGTGTACACATTTTGTCTCTATTAGGTCAGGTGTGTAAGACATTCCTCATGCGCCTTCTCAGTCAGTGTAGTTAGGACTTGAAATATAACATCAGACTGCACTGAAAAAATTTCTGCCAGCATCAGACAGTCTCTTAAAATGATTCAGCCTGTTGCATTGCCTGAAGAAGCTGAAATAAACATTACAGTTTCCCAAAGATTCACATTTGGTCATTTTAGGTTGAAGGTTGTTGGCAACTGGTATATGGTAAGGTTTTAAAGTGTTTGCCAGACAGAAATTGTCTCCCCAGGATGAGGAAAACTTGAAATTTTTAGAATTCTTTTACACATTTACTTTTCCCACTCTTGTAAAATAGTGTCTGGAGTAAATGGATGAGTCCCATTTACAGATATTCCATTTTTAGCTCTCTTGTTCTATATGGAGCCTGCCATCCACAGCCAAGCTCCGCAGACAATTTTGTGATTTACCGTGTCTGCTTTCTATGCCATGGTTCCGTCCATTGACTTCATATTACTTTCAAACCCCCTCCTATACCATTTTAGTCAAATTTAGTCAAATTCTGTGCATCCATCTCAACCATATCAATGTTCAAATATACATACCCTTGAGCCATTAAGGTCCTTTAAAACAGCCAAAGCTATTTAAACATAACACATCACACATATAAACATTGATTTACTGATTAGGAATTAAAATCTTTGTACACTTCAACCATTTTTGAACCCAGTATGTACCTTCTTATGCATGCGTTGTCCTTCACTTGGCTGCAGATGACCTCCTTTGCCATGTTTACTTTTGGGTATGGGAAAAGCTTCAGGGTTTTTGCTCAGACTTTTTAGAGTTGTGGGTATTTAATGGCTTCTGTGCATACCATTTGAAAGTATGGACCTTTGGAAACATAGGTGGAAAATTTGAGAGTACATAAGTTTGTTATACTTGATCACCATTTCCTGCATCAGTGAGGTGGCGCCAGGAAACAGATGAAGAAAGACCCATCCACACATACTCACACATATACACTTTAGCACACATATATGCACAATACATATACATATCATTAATGAGAAAGAATACTTCCCACATGTACTGTGTTTGTCATAGAAGGTGACTAAAAGGGGAGGGAGTGGGGTGCTGGAAATCCTCCCCTCCCATTTTTTAATATTCCAAAAGAAGGAACAGAGAAGGGGGCAAAATGAGGATATTCCATCTAAGGCTCAGTCCTCTGTTCTTGCTTATGCGGGAAATGGTAAATGTGTGTGAAAAAAATCATTGATTGCATATATACCTATATTGACATTCTTGTGCATATGCATATATACATACACATGTACATATTCATACTTGCTAGCCTTCATCCATTCGTGGCACCACCCTGTCTCACAGGAAACAGCATTGCCACCCCGTGCGTCAGTGAGGTAGCACCAGGTCACATCCACTCACACTTAGTCTCTTGCTGTCATGTGTAATGCATGAAAACTTCGGCTCCCTATCCACTTCCCGTCCCCACAGACCTTTCCATGGTTTACCTGAGATGTTTCACATATCCATTGACAGCATGTCAACCCCAGTATGCCACATTGTTCTAAGTCATTCTATTCCTTGCACACCTTTCACCCTCCTGCATGTTCAGGCCTCGATTGCTGAAAATGTTTTTCTTTCCATCCCTCCACTACCAAATTGGTCTCCTGTTTCTCCTTGTTCCCTCCACCTCTGATGCATACATCGTCTTTGCTAACCTTTCCTCACTCATTCTCTCCACATGTCCCAACCATTTCAACACAGCCTCTTCTGCTCTCTCGACCACCCTCTTTTTATTTCCATATATATTTTTTCCCCTTACATTGCGTACTCGATCTAACTACTTCACACCATGTATTGCCCTCAAACATTTCATTTCCAACACATCAACCCTCCTTTGTACAACCTATCTATAGCGTATGCCTCGCAACCATATGATATTGTTGGAACTACTATTCCTTCAGACATACCCTTTTTTGCTCTCTTAGATAATGTTCTCTTTTGCCACTCATTCTTTTTTTTTCATTGCTCCTAGAACCTTCACCCCACCCTGCTCTATGACTCACTTCTGTGTCCATGCTTCCATTTTGCTTCCAGAACCATCACCCCTTCCCACCCTATGACTCATATCTGTGTCCATGGTTCCATTTGTTGCCAAGTCCACTCCCTGATATCTAAAACACTTCACTTCCTCCAATTTTTCTCCATTCAGACTTACATCCCAACTAACTTGTCCCTCAACCCTACTGAACCTGATAACCTTGCTGTTACTCTCATTTACTGTCAACTTTCTACTTTCACACACTTTTCCAAACTCATTCACTAACTTCTGCAGCTTCTCACTTGAATCTGCCAACAGTGCTGTATCATCGGCGAACAACAATTGACTCGTTTCATAGACCCTATGATCCCAACTGACTGCATACTTCCCCTCTCTTCAAAACTCTTGCATTTACTTCCTTATAAATCCTATCCATAAACAAATTAAACAACCATGGTGACATAATACACCCATGCTGCAAACTGACCATCACGGAACCAGTTACTCTCTTCCTACTCGTACACATGCCTTATGCCCTTGCTAAAAACTTCTCACTGCATCTAGCAGCTTACCTCCTACACTGTATATTCTTAAGACCTTCCACAAAGCATCTCTATCAACCCTATCATATGCCTTCTCCAGATCTATAAATGCTACATATAAATCCATCTCTTTTTCTAAGTATTTCTTACATTCTTCAAAGAAACACCTGATCCACACATCCTCTTCTACTTCTAAAACCATTCTGCTCCTTCCCAATCTTATGCTCTGTCTTCACTCTTTCTCAATCAGTATCCTCCCATACAATTTTCCAGGAATACTCAACAAACTTATCCCTCTGTAGTTTGAACACACACCTTTATCCTCTTTGCCTTTGTGCATTGGCACTATGCATACATTCCACCAATCCTCAGGCACTTCACCATGATCCATACAGACATTGAGTATTCTTACCAATGAGTGAACAACACAGCTACCTCCTTTCTTAATGTATTTAGCTGCAGTACCATCCAAACCCACTACCTTGCTAGATTTCTTCCACAAGGCTTTCACCACCTCTTCTCTCTTCTCCACACCACCCTCTCGGACTCTCTCACTTTTCACAACACCCCTCCCAAAACACCCAACATCTTCCACTCTGTCATCAAACACGTTCAACAATCCTTCAAAATGTGCACTCCATTGAACTGACTGCATACTCGCCCCTCTCTCCGAAACGATTGCATCTACCTCCCAAACCACGCCATCCATAAACAAATTAAACAACCATGGGGACATCACACCCCTGCTGCAGACCAGCTTTTGCTGAGAACCAGTCACTCTCCTCTCTTGTTGCTTTTACACATGCCGTACACCCTAGATAATAACTTATCACTTCTAGCAGCTTACCTCCCCCTCTTATGACCTTCCACAAAACATCTCTATCAACCCTATCATATTCCTTCTCCATGTCCAAAAATTGCTACATACAAATCCATCTGTTTTTCTAAGTATTTCTCTCACACACATTCTTCAGAGTAAACACCTGATCTACACATCCTCAACTACTGCTGAAACCACACTGCTCCTCCACAATCTGATGCTCTGTACATGCCTTCACCCTCTCAGTCAATACCCTCCTATACAATTTTGCAGGAACACTCAACAGACTTATACCTCTGTAGTTCAAACACTCACCTTTATCCCCTTTTCCTTTGTACAGTGGCACTATACATGCATTCTGCCAATTCTCAGGCTCTTCACCATGATTCATACATACATTGGATATCCTTACCAACCAATGAACAACACTGTCACATGTCATAGTAAATTCATTTGCAGTGCCATCCAAACCTACTGCCTTGCACAGGGTTCCCACGCCACCGGGAAAACAGGAAAAACCCGGGAATTTTATTTGAGGTGCTCCCGGCTGGGAAAAGGCCTGGAAAATGTGTAAAATTGAAAATGTCCGGGAAAAACCCTTGAAACTTAAGTTAGGAAAAGGTTACTTCCCTTGGGCCTCATTCATCCCTCGCTTTTGTACCTTGAATATACTTTATTGCTACATTGTGGCTTTTTTGTGGGGCGAGTTGTATGGTACGAATCAAACTGAAATCGCGGTCTTGATAGCGCTAGCTCACATCTGTTATGGAGTAATGAAAGCAATGGTTAATAATGATCGTGATGGCCAATTTTTTGAAAAAACGTGCTTCGCATTTGCCAAGTCAACTCTTGTTGACTCAGATTGGGTTAAAGTCTTTTTTCCCAATGCAATATCGTTAAATACAAATACGTTCAAAGATTGCGAAATTTTTATGAATATCGCATGTTTACTTTCAAAGTGTTTAGTTAGCGTTGAATTGGAACCAAGAACTTTAACAAGAGAGAAACAATTTTCAGAGGAAGTTACAGATGAATGTTGCAAGGAAATAGCTAACGCTAAAATTATTGAATCTTTAAAAATTGAAAGGGCTTTTTATTTGAGTCCAAAACAAGTTGTTGACATTATAGAAGGAAATCCTAATCTAAGACTATTCTCCTTTATGCCAAGGTGGATTAACTCTTTGTCTGAATGGATTGGCATTTTCCTGGAAATATCCTTGAAAAAGCCTTGAATTTTATGTCAGTGAAAGAGTGGGAACCCTGCTTGCAGATTTCATCTTCCATAAGGCTTTCACCACCTTTTCTATCTTCACCAAACCACTTTCACTGACTCTCTTACTTCGCACACCACCCTGACCAGAACACCTTACATCTGCCACTCTATCATCAAACACATTCAACATACCTTCAAAATACTCACTTCATCTCCTCCTCACTTCATCACTTCTTTTTATTGCTTCCTCGCTTTTCACCTTTACCAACGTTCCTATTTGTTTTCTTGTCTTACACACCTTTTGCCATTCTACACTCAATCTCTCCTGGTACTTCCTCACACAAGTGTCCTCTCCACGCTCACTTACTCTCACCACTCTCTTCTTCCCAACATTCTTCTTTTCTTGAAAACCTCTACAGATCTTCACCTTCACCTTCACAATATAATGATCAGACATCCCACCAGCTGTCCCTTACAGCAAATTAACATCCAGAAGTCTTTCTTTTACACACCTATCAACTAATATGTAAAATATATATGTACATATGTATACTTGTGTATATTTCTTTTTAAACCAGGTATTTCCAAATCAGTCTTTTTTCAGCATACAACTTACAAGCTGTTCATCATTTCCATTCACAATACTGAATACCCCATGTACACCATTTATACCCTCTGCTGCCACTTTACTCACCTACGCATTCAGATCACTCATCGCTAAAACCCAGTCTCTTGCATCAAAACTGCTGACATGCTCAATCAGCTGCTCCTAAAATGCTTGACTCGCATGGTCTTTCTTCTCTAGACTGGGTGCATAAGCACCAATAATCACTCATCTCTCTCCATCCACTTTCAGTTTTACTCACATCAGTCTAAAATTTACTTCTTTACATGCTATCACACCCTCCCACAACTTATGCTTCAGGAGCAGTGCTACTCCTTCCTTAGCTCTTGTCGTCTCACCAACCCCTGACTTTATTCCCAAGAGTTTTCCAAACCATTCTTCCCCTTTACCCTTGGGCTTCATTTTACTTGAGCCAGAACATTCAGGTTTCTTTTCTCAAACATACTACCTATTTCTCCATTCTTCTCATCTTTTTTACATCCACTTTCATTCAGATATCCCAATCTGAGCCTCTGAGGAGGATGAGCACATCCCACTTGACTCCTGTTTCCTCTTTTAGAAATTGAAACACAAGAAGGGGAGGATTTCCAGCCCCCACTCCTGCCCCCATTAATCACCTTTTACAACACATGGGAGTTCAGAGGTAGAATTCTCTCTTCTACCTTAGGGATAATGCATGTACATATCTTTGTATGTACAGACATTTTTTTTTTTTTGCTGTCTCTCGCGTTTGCGAGGTAGTGCAAGGAAACAGACGAAAGAAATGGCCCAACCCACCCCCATACACATGTATATACATACGTCCACACACGCAAATATACATACCTACACAGCTTTCCATGGTTTACCCCAGACGCTTCACATGCCCTGATTCAATCCACTGACAGCACGTCAACCCCGGTATACCACATCGATCCAATTCACTCTATTCCTTGCCCTCCTTTCACCCTCCTGCATGTTCAGGCCCCGATCACACAAAATCTTTTTCACTCCATCTTTCCACCTCCAATTTGGTCTCCCACTTCTCCTCGTTCCCTCCACCTCCGACACATATATCCTCTTGGTCAATCTTTCTTCACTCATTCTCTCCATATGCCCAAACCATTTCAAAACACCCTCTTCTGCTCTCTCAACCACGCTCTTTTTATTTCCACACATCTCTCTTACCCTTGTGTTACTTACTCGATCAAACCACCTCACACCACACATTGTCCTCAAACATCTTATTTCCAGCACATCCATCCTCCTGCGCACAACTCTATCCATAGCCCACGCCTTGCAACCATACAACATTGTTGGAACCCTTATTCCTTCAAACATACCCATTTTTGCTTTCCGAGATAATGTTCTCGACTTCCACACATGAATCATACATACATTAAATATCCTTACCAACCAGTCAATAATACAGTCACCCCCTTTTTTAATAAATTCCACTGCAATACCATCCAAACCTGCTGCCTTGCCGGCTTTCATCTTCCACAAAGCTTTTACTCCCTCTTCTCTGTTTACCAAATCATTTTCCCTAACCCTCTCACTTTGCACACCACCTCGACCAAAACACCCTATATCTGCCACTCTATCATCAAACACATTCAACAAACCTTCAAAATACTCACTCCATCTCCTTCTCACATCACCACTACTTGTTATCACCTCCCCATTTGCTCACCTTCATCCATTCTCGACACTACTCTGACCCACAGGAAACGGCACAAATTTATGAAGTAAAAGAAGATAGAAAATATATTCGCTTCTCCCCCCTCCCCAATCACTGCCCCTCACATGAGCAAGGTAATGTGTAAGAAATGAGTAGATTGTGATACCAGGTTCCCCATCTGTGCACTGCGTATATAAGAAATAGAGTAGAATATGATACCAAATTCAGGAAAAAGAAAAAATGCATCTCCATGCCATCCCCTCTCATCTAGAATCATCAGACTTGTTGCCATGACCCTATCTCCTGCTCAGTCAGCACTACATCTGGCTAACACAGAAAATATTTGTATTATTTTTTGTGTATTTTTTTTTTTTTTTTTTTTTTTTTTTTTTTTTTAGTTGCCATTCCATCAATTCATAAAGGGGAAAAAACTGATGATGGGATTTCTGAAACAGTCCTTCCATATGGATGTTAAATTTCCCTTCCACCCTTCTCCTTTCAGTGATTGTCTTGCTCTCCTATTTCATGATTTTGGAAGAAAAGATGAATCTTTAGTAGAAATATTTTGAGAATTATAGCTAATCATGCAATTATTGTTTTTCAGCAAACATCCTCTGCTGCAAGTAGCACTCCCTTGACAAGCTCATGTGAGGGGCTGTTAACCTCACAGCTCACAGCAACATCCATGGCTGCAGAGAACCCCTTACAAAAGTTGTTATTGCAACTTCAGAGAGGGCAGCAGCCTGGAATGGGACCAATGGGAAACCCAGCAGGAGCACTTGGATTAGGAGTATCAGGGGGAGGAGTAACAGCAGCAACCGTCCCAGCAATGGAAAAGCCGCCTGAACAACAATTTGATGCCATACAATCCCTTATGCAGCAACTAACAAAGATGCAGTCAACACCAGTACCTGACCAGATGCAGGTAAGTTGTATATGAACAGCATCTTAGCTTTGTATTTTAAGACAGATACTTTTATATATTTTTTTTTATATTTTTATTTCAGTGTCCTACATCAGTGAGGTACAAGAAACAGAGAAAGAATATTCACCTTTTCTCACATTTACTTTCTATCTGTCATGTATAATGCACTGAAATGACAGCCCTCTATCCACAGCAAAGTCCCACAGACCTTTCCATGGTTTCCCATGACCATTTCTTGTGCCATAGTTTGGCCCATTAACAGTGCATTGATCACTGTATTACACACTCCAATGTGTTCCATTCCATGGATGCTTGTCATCCTCCTGCATGATCAGTGCCAAATAATACAAAAAGCCTAATTCACTTCAATCCATCCATCTCTTTTTGGTCTCCCCATCCTCCATGCTCTCTCCACATCATACATGCCCTCTTAGTCAGTTTCTCTTTGCTCCTCATCCCCTTTGTATGTCCAGACTACTGAAGGACACCCTGTTCAGCTCAGTCATACTCGTATTCCTACCACACTTATCCATTTCATTGTCATTCCTGTTTTGATCAACCATCCTCACAACATATATTCTCCTCAGATATTTTATCTGTTAACACATGTACCCACATCTCTTTCTTTTGCATTTAGGGCCAAGAATCACAGCCATACTACAGGACTACATACCATCAAACATACCCTTAGTATCCCTTAGACGATCACCTCTTTTTTTGACACTCCTCGTTGCACCCCTCACAGACAATCACCTCTTTTTTTGACACTCCTCGTTGCACCCGTCACACATCATATGGTTCTTTTCAGCTTCCATTGTGCCATTTACTCCCATGTCTACTCTTGGTATTTGAAGTGATCCACTTCTTCCAGGTTTTCTCCATTAAACTCATATTCAAACCAACATATCTTCCTCCTCCAGTTAATCCTCATAACCTTACTGTTCTTAACATTAACTTTCAACATCCTCCTGTCACACACTCCCAAAATCATACATCATTATCTGCAATTTCTCTCAAGTCTGACACCAGCTTTGTACCATCTCCAAAGAGCAAGTGATTGACTACCCAGGCCTCCCACCTCCAGCATACTGTAGACCTGCCCTTCTCTCCAAGACACATGCATTTACCTCTTTCATTACCTCATCTATGAATAGATTAAACAGCCTTGGTGACATCACACACCCCTGACTCAGACCCACCTTCCCATGGTACCACCTCGCCTTCTTCCTGCTAATGCTTATGCTATACTTCTTTGATAGAACCAAAGGCCCTGTCCCCAGCCAAGCTCCATAGACTTATTTGTGGTTTCCTCCCGACATCTTATGTAGGATGGTAAATTGTATGAAAGAGTGGTGATGGACAGGGTGGTAGCTTGCACAGACCATCAGATTTTGGAGGAATATTGTGGCTTGTGGAGTACTAGAGGAAGTGTTGATTAGTTGTTTGTCTGAAGAACTTGTGTGAGAAATACTTCAAGAAATAGATGGATTTGTATATGAAATTAATGGATCTAGAGAAAGCATATGATTGGGTTGATATAGATGCTTTGTGGAAGGTGCTATGAATATGTGGCGTGGGAAGAAAGCTACTCAGAGCAGTGGGAAATTTTTGTTAAGAGAGTAAGCTGTGTGTGTGTGTGTGTGTGTGTGTGTGTGTGTGTGTGTGTTTTTGTTGTATTTGAAGGATCAGAATAATACTTACAAGATTTTGCCATGACAGCAGGTCATCACTTCACTTAGTTGTTTAATTTCACTGTTTTTCTCAACCACCTTGACGTCACACACACACACACACACACACACACACACACACACACACACACACACACACACACACACACACACACACACTTACTCACACACACACTTACTCACACACACACACACACACACACACACACACACACACACACACACACACACACACACACACACATACGCACTTACTCATGCACACACACACACACACTTACACACATACACACTCACACTCACACACTCACACACTCACACACACACACTCACACACACACACTCACACACACACACTCACACACACACACTCACACACACACACTCACACACTCACATGCACACACACACACACACACACACACACACACACACACACACACACACACACACTCCTATTCACTGCCATGTCCAATCCCAGATATCTAAAACATTTCAGTTCCTCAAATTTTTCTCATTTCAAACTAACATGTCCTTCAACCCTGCCAAACCTAATAACATTGCTTTTATTCACATTTAGGCTCATGTTCATCCTTTCCCACACTCTTCCATACTTTGTCACCAACTTCTGTTTCTCATTTGAATCTGCCACCAGTGCTGTACCATCAGAAACAGCAACTAACTCACTTCCCAAGCCCTTTCATCCCCAAGAGTCTGTTTACTTGCCCTTTCTAAGATTTGCATTTACTTCCCTTACCACCCTCTCCAAACACATTAAACAACCATAATTACAATACACATCGCTAATGCAGAGTGACCTCCTCTTGTAACCACTGACTCTCCCCTCTTCCTACTCGTACACTTGCCTTACAATCCTTGTGGAAAACTTCTTTACCTTTAGCACCTTTCATCCCACACCATGTATCATTAAGATCTTTCACAAGACATCTCTATCAACCCTCTCATATGCTTTCTCCAGATCCTTAAATGTCATTTACAAATTCATCTGTTTCTAAGAGTTTCTCACATCATTCATTAAAACAATTACCTGTGCCACACCTCTTTACCATTTGGGAAACCCCTATATTTCTCCTAAACTGATACTCTGTAAGTGCTTTCACCTTGCAGTAAGTACTATGTGCTTGCCCTGCCTTTTAGCAAAGTGGGAGGAGCAATAGATAGATAGGTAAGAACATTAGGCTGGAGCCTTGAGTAGAAGTAGTAGGTAGGAACATTTGACGGAAACATTAGTTAGAAGTAGGAGGTTGGTATATTAGGTAGAAATAACCAGTTGGAACATTAGGCAAGACCCTCAGGTAACATTGTGCTATAGTTGCTTATTGCCAGTATCCTGTTAAAAATGAAACATTGAAGGTTAAGATGCTGCATTGGAATTCATCAGTTATGATGACTCCTTTGCTAGGGCCACCCCCTCAAGAAAGTTCCTGGAGGGAATGGGGATTAGAAATATAGATAGATAGATAACCTTCACCCTTTCAGTCACTACTCACCTATATTACTTTCTTCTTAGCAAACTTATGCTGCTGTAGTTGTAACAGTCACCTTTATCCTTCTTGCTTTTATATAGTGTCACTAAACATGCATTCTGTCAGTCCTCAAGCACCTCACTGTGATCCATACATTCATTGAAAATCCTAACTGAACAATCAACGACTCAGTAACCCCCTTTTATTAAGAAATTCAGTACCATCCACTCCAGCTGCTTTGCTATATTTAATTCGTCATAAGGCTTTCACCACCTCTACTGTCTTCTCCACACCACTCTCCATGTGTCTTTCACTTTGCATACCACCCTGACCCACATCCTATACATCTGCCACTGTATCATTAAAAGCATTTAGCAGTCTTTTGAAATACTTGCTTCATCAGTACATGTTACCACATCCCTTTTTACCCCTTTCCCTAATTTTCTTGTTTGCTCTTTCGGTTTTTACACATTACTAATCCCCTTCTAAGATAACTTATTCTCCCTAAAGTTTACTGATACTTGCTCATCCCAACTTTCAGTTGCCTCTATTTCAACCCCTGCACCTTTCTTTTGACCTTTCACTTTCTCTAATACATCCCCCCAATCATTTGCACTCCTTCCCTGTAAGTCCTGACCAAACACATCATTTTTCTCTCTCTAGCAATTATACTTCTCACCACTCACTACCCTTTCTATTCTGTCCATCTCCCACCTTTTGCATGTCACATGTATCTCTTGCACATGCCATCACTGTTTCCAAAAAACCTCCCATTCCTCACCCACTCCCCTCACTTCATTTACTCTCACCTTTGCTATTCTACACTCAGTCTCTTCTGATATTTCTTCACACAAGCCTTTTTTCCAAGCTCACTTACTCTCACTGCTTTTTTCTCATCAATAATGTTTTCTTTTTTTTGGAAAACCCCTGCAAGTTGTCTCCCTTGTCTCCACAAGGTAGTAAACAAACATCCGGCCAGCCGCCTCTCTTAGCACATTCACATCCAGGTCTCCCTTTTACACACCAAACAACAATCATTGTGCAATACAATAATGTATACTCACCATCTTTTCTACTCACATATGTATTCTTGCATATGTCCCTCTTTTCAAACTAGGTATTCCCAGTCACCATTCCTTTTTCAGCACAACTCCACAAGCTCTTAACCATTTTCATTCATAATACTGAATAAACAATGCCCCTCAATTATACCCTCAACTACCACATTACTCATCTTTGCATTTAAGGCACCTATCACTGATACCCTGTCGTTTGCATCCGAATTGCTGATACACTTGCAAAGCTGCTCCCACAACACTTGCTTCTTATGATCTTTCTTCTCATGGCCAGGTGCATCAGCACTGAAAATTTGCCATCTCTTGCCAGTGACTTTCATTTTTGCTTGCATCAATCAAGAGCTCAGTTCCCTGAACTCTTTCACACTTTCCCACTTCTGTTTCAGGAGTAGTGCTACTCCATCCTTAGGTCTTGTCCTCTCACCCCTGACTTTGCTTCTAAAACATTTCCAAACCATTCTTCCCCTGTACCCTTGAGCTTTGTTTCTCATGGAGTCAGAATATATAGCTTTCTTTCCTCAGACATACTGCCTACCTCTCCTTTCTCCTTATCTTAGGTACGTCCACAGCATTTAGACACTCCAAGCTAAGCCTTTGGGGAGGATGAGCACTCCCGGCTTAGCTCCTTCTTCTGTTGTATATTGTAGAAATTAAAATATGAGAGGGTTAGTGACATACGATTAGTGAGCCAGCACCTCACTGGTTGTCAAGTTGCACTCCTCTGACCCAGGTATCTGTCTTTTCTTTGTGCATCATTAACGTGTGGACAACAGACATTCCGTCCACAAACATACAGTATCACTGTGAAATATGTAACACTTGACAGCACTTACTTAACTCATGCATCCCATTCTTCATATCTCTGGATTTACCTGCAGTGAGCACTATGTGCCTTTTGGCAAAATGTTAGGAGCAGTAGATAAAAGTAGTAGGTAGGAACAATTAGGCTTGATTATTAGGTAGAAACATTAGGTAAGAGCATTAGAAAGTAGTCATTAGGAAACATTAGATAGGAGCCTCTGCAAACACTGCGTAAGACTTGCCCTCTGCCAGTGGCCCATTAAGGGTGAGGTGCTAAAGGCTAAGAAGCAGCACTGGAGTTATTTAGTTTTGGAGACTCTGTTGTCACGCAAATATACATACCTACACAGCTTTCCATGGTTTACCCCAGACGCTTCACATGCCCTGATTCAATCCACTGACAGCACGTCAACCCCGATATACCACATCGATCCAATTCACTCTATTCCTTGCCCTCCTTTCACCCTCCTGCATGTTCAGGCCCCAATCACACAAAATCTTTTTCACTCCATCTTTCCACCTCCAATTTGGTCTCCCACTTCTCCTCGTTCCCTCCACCTCCGACACATATATCCTCTTGGTCAATCTTTCCTCACTCATTCTCTCCATGTGCCCAAACCATTTCAAAACACCCTCTTCTGCTCTCTCAACCACGCTCTTTTTATTTCCACACATCTCTCTTACCCTTATGTTACTTACTCGATCAAACCACCTCACACCACACATTGTCCTCAAACATCTCATTTCCAGCACATCCACCCTCCTGCGCACAACTCTATCCATAGCCCACGCCTTGCAACCACACAACATTGTTGGAACCACTATTCCTTCAAACATACCCATTTTTGCTTTCCGAGATAATGTTCTCGACCTCCACACAGTCTTCAAGGCTCCCAGGATTTTCGCCCCCTCCCCCACCCTATGATTCACCTCCGCTTCCATGGTTCCATCCGCTGCCAGATCCACTCCCAGATATCTAAAACACTTTACTTCCTCCAGTTTTTCTCCATTCAAACTTACCTCCCAGTTGACTTGACCCTCGACCCTACTGTACCTAATAACCTTGCTTTTATTTACATTTACTCTTAATTTTCTTCTTTCACACACTTTACCAAACTCAGTCACCAGCTTCTGCAGTTTCTCACATGGATCAGCCACCAGCGCTGTATCATCAGCGAACAACAACTGACTCACTTACCAAACTCTCTCATCCACAACAGACTTCATACTTGCCCCTCTTTCCAAAACTCTTGCATTCACCTCCCTAACAACCCCATCCATAAACAAATTAAACAACCATGGAGACATCACACACCCCTGCCGCAAACCTACATTCACTGAGAACCAATCACTTTCCTCTCTTCCTACACATACACATGCCTTACATCCTCGATAAAAACTTTTCACTGCTTCTAACAACTTGCCTTCCACACCATATATTCTTAATACCTTCCACAGAGCATATCTATCAACTCTTATCATATGCCTTCTCCAGATCCATAAATGCTACATACAAATCCATTTGCTTTTCTAAGTATTTCTCACATACATTCTTCAAAGCAAACACCTGATCCACACATCCTCTACCACTTATATCCCTGGGGATAGGGGAGAAAGAATACTTCCCACGCATTCCTTACGTGTCGTAGAAGGCGACTAAAGGGGACGGGAGCGGGGGGCTAGAAACCATCCCCTCCTTATATTTTAACTTTCTAAAAGGGGAAACAGAGAAGGAGTCACGTGGGAAGTGCTCATCCTCCTCAAAGGCTCAGATTGGGGTGTCTGAATGTTTATGGATGTAACCAAAATGAGAAAAAAGGAGAGATAGGTAGTATGTTTGAGGAAAGGAACCTGGATGCTTTGGCTCTGAGTGAAACGAAGCTCAAGGGTAAAGGGGAAGAGTGGTTTGGGAATGTCGTGGGAGTAAAGTCAAGGGTTAGTGAGAGGACAAGAGCAAGGGAAGGAGTAGCACTACTCATGAAACAGGAGTAGTGGGAGTATGGGATAGAGTTTAAGAAAGTAAATTCTAGATTAATATGGGTAAAACTGAAAGTTGATGGAGAGAGATGGGTGATTATTGGTGCATATGCACCTGGGCATGAGAAGAAAGATCATGAGAGGCAAGTGTTTTGGGAGCAGCTGAATGAGTGTGTTAGTGGTTTTGATGCACGAGACCAAGTTATAGAGATGGATGAATTTAAATGCAAAGGTGAGTAATGTGGCAGTTGAGGGAATAATTGGTATACATGGGGTGTTCAGTGTTGTAAATGGAAATGGTGAAGAGCTTGTAGATTTATGTGCTGAAAAAGGACTGGTGATTGGGAATACCTGGTTTAAAAAGAGAGATATACATAAATATACGCATGTAAGTAGGAAAGATGGCCAGAAAGCGTTATTGGATTACGTGTTAATTGATAGGTGCGCGAAAGAGAGACTTTTGGATGTTAATGTGCTGAGAGGTGCAACTGGAGGGATGTCTGATCATTATCTTGTGGAGGCGAAGGTGAAGATTTGTAGAGGTTTTCAGAAAGGAAGAGAGAATGTTGGGGTGAAGAGAGTGGTGAGAGTAAGTGAGCTTGGGAAGGAGACTTGTGTGAGGAAGTACCAGGAGAGACTGAGTACAGAATGGAAAAAGGTGAGAACAAAGGAGGTAAGGGGAGTGGGGGAGGAATGGGAAGTATTTAGGGAAGCAGTGATGGCTTGCGCAAACGATGCTTGTGGCATGAAAAGCATGGGAGTTGGGCAGATTAGAAAGGGTAGTGAGTGGTGGGATGAAGAAGTAAGATTATTAGTGAGAGAGAAGAGAGAGGCATTTGGACGATTTTTGCAGGGAAAAAATGCAAATGAGTGGGAGTTGTATGAAAGAAAGACTTCCAAACATTCTTCAAGGCTCCCAGGATTTTCACCCCCTCCCCCACCATATGATTCACTTCCACTTCCATGGTTTCATCCGCTGCCAGATCCACTCCCAGATATCTAAAACACTTTACTTCCTCCAGTTTTTCTCCATTCAAACTTACCTCCCAATTGACTTGACCCTCAACCCTACTGTACCTAATAACCTTGCTCTTATTCACATTTACTCTTAACTTTCTTCTTCCACACACTGTACCAAACCCAGTCACCAACTTCTACAGTTTCTCACCCGAATCAGCCACCAGCACTGTATCATCAGTGAACAACAACTGACTCACTTTCCAAGCCTTCTCATCCACAACAGACTGCATACTTGCCCCTCTCTCCAAAACTCTTGCATTCACTTCCCTAACCACCCCAATCATAAACAAATTTAAACAACCATGGAAACATCAGGCACCCCTGCCACAAACTGACATTCACTGGGAACCAATCACTCTCCTCTTTTCCTTCTCGCACACATGCCTTACATCCTTGGTAAAAACTTTTCACTGCTTCTATCAACTTATCTCCCACACCATATACTCTTAAAAGCTTCCACAGAGCATCTCTATCAACTCTATATGCCTTCTTTAGATCCATAAATGCTACCTACAAATCCATTTGTTTTTCTAAGTATTTCTCACATACGTTCTTTAAAGTAAACGCCTGATCCACACATCCTCTACCACTTCGAAAACCACACTGCTCTTCCCTAATCTAATGCTCTGTACATGCCTTCACCCTCTCATTCGATACCCTCCCATATAATTTCCCAGGAATACTCAACGAACTTGTGCCTCTGTAATTTGAGTACTCACCTTTATTTCCTTTGCCTTTGTTCAGTGGCACTATGCATGCATTTTGCCAATCCTCAGCCACTTCACCATGGTCACACAAGCTCACACACACACACACACACACACACACACACACACACACACACACACACACACACACACACACACCACACAAACCTTTCATTTCCAACATATCCATATTCTTCGTATTTGTTCATTTAGGGCCCATGCCTGCCATCCATACTGCACCATTGGAACATTTATATTAAATGTACTCATCTTTGCCCTCACAGACAGTGACCGATATGATGCTAAAAATGAATAACAAATCTGGGGATGGACAAGGTCTTTAGGTACTACATGAAGGAAAATTGCATTTTTGGCTAGACTGGCATGCTGTACTGATGAAAATATAAATTTGAATACCCCAGAAAATTTTGAACATGAAGAAGAAAGGTGAATGCGAGTATGGGGAAGGATGCAGGTTGTGCCATCCAGAATTGTGCAAAACAATGCAGGAGATTAAATGTTACTTGAATGAGCATTGTGAAAACCACTACATATCAGGGACAATGAGATATAACCCCCCTACCCATCAAAATACATGTTCTTTTTTTAGTGACAGACACAGGGCCAAATAGAGACAGGAAACACTTGGGGGAAATAGTGGCTTTGCATATCAGAATGGTGAGGGAGCTGGAAACTCTTTACCAAGTTCAGCAGAATAAAGCACATTAACTCCCCAAAACAACACAGAGACAAGCCATGTAACATCTTTCATATATGGAAACATATGGAATTACATAAGACAGATGAAATCCCATTAATAAGTGGCTTGTTAAATGAGTCAGGTGCAATATTTTCTGCCTTCACTGAAACACACACAAAAGACCATATGATTAGTTAGGCGTTGATCCCAGATTACAATCTGTACAGATGCGACTGGACTAGATCATGTGGAGGATTTGGATTGTGTATAGTAGATACATGTAGAGCAACTGGACTCCTGAACTCCATATATTATATAGTTGAAGCAGTCATTGTCAAGATTGAAAACCCAGACCTGGTTTTTGCATTAATCTGTAGACCACCAGATGCAGTACTTCATAAATTTGCTAAACAATTAAGATACTTAGAAACCTGTCTTGACCTTCTCAGAAATCTAGTCTTAGAAGACTAAAGCATACCACACATCAAGTGAAAACTGGCAGGAAATGATATCATAATGGAAAATATTAACTGGAAGCAGCCTGGGCAAACAGTTGCAAAAGAGAGAGATATTCAGACTGAAAAGTTCTCTCCCAACCAACAAATAACAAAACCAACAAGAAGAAATAACATTCTGGACTTGGTCTTACAAATATAGTGGACCTAATATATGATATTACCACCTCAACCATCCTAGACTCTGATCACAACCTGCTTGAAGTATAAACATGCTTGCATGCTCAACTGCATAGACAGAACACATGTATCAATGGAAGTGTGTTCAGTGATTAGTTGTTGTAAAAGTAAATGGATAAGATGGTAGGATGTCTTCAGTTAGATGTTTATGACACTGTGGGAAGCTCTGCTGAGTACCAAAACAGAGGAGGAGCGTGTAAATGACATAACCTCTTTAGTACTCTAAACATGTAGCTGGCATATATCAGCGGGAAGAAGGCACCAAAGCTCTAGGGTAGAACTAGAAAGATGAGCAATTTACAAGAGGCAAAAAATAATTGCATATTTTCTAAAGATAGAGTTGTGCGCAGGAGGATGGATGTGCTGGAAATGAGATGTTTGAGGACAATGTGTGGTGTGAGGTGGTTTGATCGAATAAGTAACGTAAGGGTAAGAGAGATGTGTGGAAATAAAAAGAGCGTGGTTGAGAGAGCAGAAGAGGGTGTTTTGAAATGGTTTGGGCACATGGAGAGAATGAGTGAGGAAAGATTGACCAAGAGGATATATGTGTCGGAGGTGGAGGGAACGAGGAGAAGAGGGAGACCAAATTGGAGGTGGAAAGATGGAGTGAAAAAGATTTTGTGTGATCGGGGCCTGAACATGCAGGAGGGTGAAAGGAGGGCAAGGAATAGAGTGAATTGGAGTGATGTGGTATACCGGGGTTGACGTGATGTCAGTAGATTGAATCGGGGCATGTGAAGCGTCTGGGGTAAACCATGGAAAGCTGTGAAGGTATGTATATTTTGTGTGTGTGGACGTATGTATATACATGTGTATGGGGGTGGGTTGGGCCATTTCTTTCGTCTGTTTCCTTGCGCTACCTCGCAAACGCGGGAGACATCGACAAAGCAAAAAAAAAAAAAAAAAAAAAAAATTTCTAAAGAAGCCACAAGTCACCCAGGAAAGAAAGGAAATGTGTTATGAATTATCAGGCATAAACCATGAACTCAGAATATTGTATGAAACACATGTAAGCACTGCGTCTCATAATTCCTTCCATTCCACACCCATTATGACCTTTTTTATATTTACTCTCATCTTGTGCCACTCTTCACCCAACCTCATGGTATTTCTGGACACATGTCTCTCTCTCATGCTTACTCACTTTCATCGCCTTTTTCTTACTGATTTCATATTGTTTTCCCCCAAGTTAAAGTTTCACATTCGCCTTCACCTAGATATGATCAAATATTCCACAAGCTACCTTTTGTACATCCAGGAACATCTCGCTTGCATGCTTGTTGACCCAACCCCACTCACACTCGTATCCTTATGAATGTGCCTTTTTTAAGCCGTACCCCTCAGTTTTACCTTCATTCTTGTTTTTGAGATACCACAGTAACTTAATCCCATGGAACAAAATTGTGTAAGCACTTACTCATTTCCTCCCAAAAGAGTCTTCTCTTTTCCTTACTCCTTTTGCTCCCAGATATATGTAGACACAGATAATCACTGACCCCTTATAGTTTTTCATTCTCACTCACTTAAATCTCAACTTATGATTTTTAACACACTCTCACAGCTTCTCCTTTTCATCAGTTATGCTACCCTCTCTATTCCTGTGGTCCTGACATTCACTCGACTTTTCTCCTTGGACCTTCCAAAGCCATCCCTTTGACGTTAATTCTATTTTGCTCTTCACATATAGCACCTGTCTCTCCCTTCTCATTATGGTACTTCCTTGCACACTCAGACATGTCTAACCCTTCTGGTAAGAATCCTCACCTGTCTCTTTCTTCTGTTCCCTCTTTTGAAAAGTGACCATACTTGAGTGGGAGGATTATCTAGCCCCCCTTCTCCTCTGCCCCTGCTCGCCACCTATTACAACACGAGATATGTAGATAATTTTCTTGGCCTTCCTATCCCCAGAGATGAAGGAAGCAAAGAATCTTGTGAGTTTTGCATTGTTATATGTTATATGAAAGATTGAGAAAGTTTGTTTTTGTAGATTGATTACCAGTAGCTGATGTATATTTTAGGCTAAGAAGAAAGAGTTCATGTTTATATTAGGCCAACTAGAAAAAGAATATGATCTGGGACTGGGCATGGAAGTATGATATCCACTGCCCAGCTGGCCCTCCTTGTTTTGCTGTCACTGGATCTTCCAGTACCCATGTGGTAGTACCCACCTTGTCTGTACCTGTCTGCCGCTTACTACTTTATCTTTTTCATGTAAGGGGACCAAACCTGAATGTCTCTTTCAAGTAAGGTGATCAAACCTGAAAAATGTTCAGGCAGGATGGAGATGCACCACTGAATTTTTTGAGTGAGGATTAGAGATGTATCAGATATCTGAATTCATAGATCCATGGATGTGTATGTGTATATCATGCTTACATATTTTGCGGATGCAGATTCAGTTTCTAAAAACAGCAGATGTGAATGTCAGACTATGACATCCTCGCAGATGCAGATGTGGATGTTTTCATGATATTTGTTATATATTTTATTAGACTAAGAATTATTCATTTGTTATAGAACATCAATCACTTCCAAATGGCAGCTACTTTCATTACAAAGTACCTTGTGATTGTAGTTTCTTATTGTTATGACGGGTTTCAGCTACACAAGTTGTGTGTTACCAGGATGCAGGATAGGGACCCAACTCATCGTGTCTCACCAACCACTTTCCCCAACCTCCACCCTTTTGAAAGTGGTTTACTTAACTCCTAAACTTTATTATTTTATTACACATAATCGCTGTTTCCCATGCCAGCAAGGTAGTACCAGGAAACAGACGAAGAATGGTTCATCCATTCATATACATATATATATATATGTATGTTTGAAGGAATAGTGGTTCCAACAATGTTGTATGGTTGCGAGGCGTGGGCTATGGATAGAGTTGTGCGCAGGAGGATGGATGTGCTGGAAATGAGATGTTTGAGGACAATGTGTGGTGTGAGGTGGTTTTATTGAGTGAGTAACGTAAGGGTAAGAGAGATGTGTGGAAATAAAAAGAGCGTGGTTGAGAGAGCAGAAGAGGGTGTTTTGAAGTGGTTTGGGCACATGGAGAGGATGAGTGAGGAAAGATTGACCAAGAGGATATATGTGTCGGAGGTGGAGGGAACAAGGAGAAGAGGGAGACCAAATTGGAGGTGGAAAGATGGAGTGAAAAAGATTTTGTGTGATCGGGGCCTGAACATGCAGGAGGGTGAAAGGAGGGCAAGAAATAGAGTGAATTGGAGCGATGTGGTATACCGAGGTTGACGTGCTGTCAGTGGATTGAATCAAGGCATGTGAAACGTCTGGGGTAAACCATGGAAAGCTGTGTAGGTATGTATATTTGCGTGTGTGGACGTATGTATATACATGTGTATGGGGGGGGTTGGGCCATTTCTTTCGTCTGTTTCCCTGCGATACCTCGCAAACGCGGGAGACAGCGACAAAGTATAAAAAAAAAAAAAAAAAAAAATATGTATGTGTATATATATATGTATGTGTATATATATATATTTTTTTTTTTTTTTTTTATACTTTGTCGCTGTCTCCCGCGTTTGCGAGGTAGCGCAAGGAAACAGACGAAAGAAATGGCCCAACCCCCCCCCATACACATGTACATACACACGTCCACACACGGAAATATACATACCTACACAGCTTTCCATGGTTTCCCCCGGACGCTTCACATGCCTTGATTCAATCCACTGACAGCACGTCAACCCCTGTATACCACATCGCTCCAATTCACTCTATTCCTTGCCCTCCTTTCACCCTCCTGCATGTTCAGGCCCCGATCACACAAAATCCTTTTCACTCCATCTTTCCACCTCCAATTTGGTCTCCCTCTTCTCCTCGTTCCCTCCACCTCCGACACATATATCCTCTTGGTCAATCTTTCCTCACTCATTCTCTCCATGTGCCCAAACCATTTCAAAACACCCTCTTCTGCTCTCTCAACCACGCTCTTTTTATTTCCACACATCTCTCTTACCCTTACGTTACTTACTCGATCAAACCACCTCACACCACACATTGTCCTCAAACATCTCATTTCCAGCACATCCATCCTCCTGCGCACAACTCTATCCATAGCCCACGCCTCGCAACCATACAACATTGTTGGAACTACTATTCCTTCAAACATACCCATTTTTGCTTTCCGGGATAATGTTCTCGACTTCCACACATTTTTCAAGGCTCCCAAAATTTTCGCCCCCTCCCCCACCCTATGATCCACTTCCGCTTCCATGGTTCCATCCGCTGACAGATCCACTCCCAGATATCTAAAACACTTCACTTCCTCCAGTTTTTCACCATTCAAACTCCTCCCAATTGACTTGACCCTCAACCCTACTGTACCTAATAACCTTGCTCTTATTCACATTTACTCTTAACTTTCTTCTTCCACACACTTTACCAAACTCCGTCACCAGCTTCTGCAGTTTCTCACATGAATCCGCCACCAGCGCTGTATCATCAGCGAACAACAACTGACTCACCTCCCAAGCTCTCTCATCCCCAACAGACTTCATACTTGCCCCTCTTTCCAAGACTCTTGCATTTACCTCCCTAACAACCCCATCCATAAACAAATTAAACAACCATGGAGACATCACACACCCCTGCCGCAATCCTACATTCACTGAGAACCAATCACTTTCCTCTCTTCCTACACGTACACATGCCTTACGTCCTCGATAAAAACTTTTCACTGCTTCTAACAACTTGCCTCCCACACCATATATTCTTAATACCTTCCACAGAGCATCTCTATCAACTCTATCATATGCCTTCTCCAGATCCATAAATGCTACATACAAATCCATTTGCTTTTCTAAGTATTTCTCACATACATTCTTCAAAGCAAACACCTGATCCACACATCCTCTACCACTTCTGAAACCACACTGCTCTTCCCCAATCTGATGCTCTGTACATGCCTTCACCCTCTCAATCAATACCCTCCCATATAATTTACCAGGAATACTCAACAAACTTATACCTCTGTAATTTGAGCACTCACTCTTATCCCCTTTGCCTTTGTACAATGGCACTATGCACGCATTCCGCCAATCCCTGGGGATAGGGGTGAAAGAATACTTCCCACGCATTCTTCGCGTGTCGTAGAAAGCGACTAGAGGGGACGGGAGCAGGGGACTAGAAATCATCCCCTCCTTGTATTTTTTTAACTTTCTAAAATGGGAAACAGAAGAAGGAGTCACGCGGGGAGTGCTCATCCTCCTCGAAGGCTCAGATTGGGGTGCCTAAATGTGTGTGGATGTAACCAAGATGTGAAAAAAGGAGAGATAGGTAGTATGTTTGAGGAAAGGAACCTGGATGTTTTGGCTCTGAGTGAAACGAAGCTCAAGGGTAAAGGGGAAGAGTGGTTTGGGAATGTCTTGGGAGTAAAGTCAGGGGTTAGTGAGAGGACAAGAGCAAGGGAAGGAGTAGCAGTACTCCTGAAACAGGAGTTGTGGAAGTATGTGATAGAATGTAAGAAAGTAAATTCTCGATTAATATGGGTAAAACTGAAAGTTGATGGAGAGAGATGGGTGATCATTGGTGCATATGCACCTGGGCATGAGAAGAAAGATCATGAGAGGCAAGTGTTTTGGGAGCAGCTGAATGAGTGTGTTAGTGGTTTTGATGCACGAGACCGGGTTATAGTGTTGGGTGATTTGAATGCAAAGGTGAGTAATGTGGCAGTTGAGGGAATAATTGGTATACATGGGGTGTTCAGTGTTGTAATGGAAATGGTGAAGAGCTTGTAGATTTATGTGCTGAAAAAGGACTGATGATTGGGAATACCTGGTTTAAAAAGCGAGATATACATAAGTATACTTATGTAAGTAGGAGAGATGGCCAGAGAGCGTTATTGGATTACGTGTTAATTGACAGGCACGCGAAAGAGAGACTTTTGGATGTTAATGTGCTGAGAGGTGCAACTGGAGGGATGTCTGATCATTATCTTGTGGAGGCTAAGGTGAAGATTTGTATGGGTTTTCAGAAAAGAAGAGTGAATGTTGGGGAGAAGAGGGTGGTGAGAGTAAGTGGGCTTGGGAAGGAGACTTGTGTGAGGAAGTACCAGGAGAGACTGAGTACAGAATGGAAAAAGGTGAGAACAATGGAAGTAAGGGGAGTGGGGGAGGAATGGGATGTATTTAGGGAATCAGTGATGGATTGCGCAAAAGATGCTTGTGGCATGAGAAGAGTGGGAGGTGGGTTGATTAGAAAGGGTAGTGAGTGGTGGGATGAAGAAGTAAGAGTATTATTTTTTTTTTTTGCTTTGACGCTGTCTCCCGCGTTTGTGAGGTAGCGCAAGGAAACAGACGAAAGAAATGGCCCAACCCACCCCCATACACATGTATATACATACGTCCACACACGCAAATATACATACCTACACAGCTTTCCATGGTTTACCCCAGACGCTTCACATGCCCTGATTCAATCCACTGACAGCACGTCAACCCTGGTATACCACATCGCTCCAATTCACTCTATTCCTTGCCCTCCTTTCACCCTCCTGCATGTTCAGGCCCCGATCACACAAAATCTTTTTCACTCCATCTTTCCACCTCCAATTTGGTCTCCCTCTTCTCCTCGTTCCCTCCACCTCCGACACATATATCCTCTTGGTCAATCTTTCCTCACTCATTCTCTCCATGTGCCCAAAGCATTTCAAAACACCCTCTTCTGCTCTCTCAACCACACTCTTTTTATTTCCACACATCTCTCTTACCCTTACGTTACTCACTCGATCAAACCACCTCACACCACACATTGTCCTCAAACATCTCATTTCCAGCACATCCATCCTCCTGCGCACAACTCTATCCATAGCCCACGCCTCGCAACCATACAACATTGTTGGAACCACTATTCCTTCAAACCTACCCATTTTTGCTTTCCGAGATAATGTTCTCGACTTCCACACATTCTTCAAGGCTCCCAGAATTTTCGCCCCCTCCCCCACCCTATGATCCACTTCCGCTTCCATGGTTCCATCCGCTGCCAGATCCACTCCCAGATATCTAAAACACTTCACTTCCTCCAGTTTTTCTCCATTCAAACTCACCTCCCAATTGACTTGACCCTCAACCCTACTGTACCTAATAACCTTGCTCTTATTCACATTTACTCTTAACTTTCTTCTTTCACACACTTTACCAAACTCAGTCACCAGCTTCTGCAGGTCTCCTTCTCAAGCTCACTTACTCTCACCACCCTCTTCACCCCAACATTCACTCTTCTTTCCTGAAAACCCATACAAATCTTCACCTTAGCCTCCACAAGATAATGATCAGACATCCCTCCAGTTGCACCTCTCAGCACATTAACATCCAAAAGTCTCTCTTTCGCACGCCTGTCAATTAACACGTAATCCAATAACGCTCTCTGGCCATCTCTCCTACTTACATAAGTATACTTATGTATATCTCGCTTTTTAAACCAGGTATTCCCAATCATCAGTCCTTTTTCAGCACATAAATCTACAAGCTCTTTACCATTTCCATTTACAACACTGAACACCCCATGTATACCAATTATTCCCTCAACTGCCACATTACTCACCTTTGCATTCAAATCACCCATCACTATGACCCGGTCTCGTGCATCAAAACCACTAACACACTCATTCAGCTGCTCCCAAAACACTTGCCTCTCTTGATCTTTCTTCTCATGCCCAGGTGCATATGCACCAATAATCACCGACCTCTCTCCATCAACTTTCAGTTTTACCCATATTAATCGAGAATTTACTTTCTTACACTCTATCACATACTCCCACAACTCCTGTTTCAGGAGTATTGCTACTCCTTCTCTTGCTCTTGTCCTCTCACTAACCCCTGACTTTACTCCCCAGACATTCCCAAACCACTCTTCCCCTTTACCCTTGAGCTTCGTTTCACTCAGAGCCAAAACATCCAGGTTCCTTTCCTCAAACATACTACCTATCTCTCCTTTTTTCACATCTTGGTTACATCCACACACATTTAGACACCCCACTCTGAGCCTTCGAGGAGGATGAGCACTCCCCGCGTGACTCCTTCTTCTGTTTCCCATTTTAGAAAGTTAATACAAGGAGGGGAGGATTTCTGGCCCCCCGCTCCCGTCCCCTCTAGTCGCTTTCTACGACACGCGAGGAATACGTGGGAAGTATTCTTTCACCCCTATCCCCAGGGATAATATACATATATATATACATATACACATACACACACATACACATACATACGCACATATACACACACACACACATACATATATATACATATGAGAAATGTAAGAAACAGTTTTATATATATATATATATATATATTTTTTTTTTTTTTTTTTTTTTTTTTTTTATACTTTGTCGCTGTCTCCCGCGTTTGCGAGGTAGCGCAAGGAAACAGACGAAAGAAATGGCCCAACCCCCCCCATACACATGTACATACACACGTCCACACACGCAAGTATACATACCTACACAGCTTTCCATGGTTTACCCCAGACGCTTCACATGCCTTGATTCAATCCACTGACAGCACGTCAACCCCTGTATACCACATCGCTCCAATTCACTCTATTCCTTGCCCTCCTTTCACCCTCCTGCATGTTCAGGCCCCGATCACACAAAATCTTTTTCACTCCATCTTTCCACCTCCAATTTGGTCTCCCTCTTCTCCTCGTTCCCTCCACCTCCGACACATATATCCTCTTGGTCAATCTTTCCTCACTCATTCTCTCCATGTGCCCAAAGCATTTCAAAACACCCTCTTCTGCTCTCTCAACCACACTCTTTTTATTTCCACACATCTCTCTTACCCTTACGTTACTCACTCGATCAAACCACCTCACACCACACATTGTCCTCAAACATCTCATTTCCAGCACATCCATCCTCCTGCGCACAACTCTATCCATAGCCCACGCCTCGCAACCATACAACATTGTTGGAACCACTATTCCTTCAAACCTACCCATTTTTGCTTTCCGAGATAATGTTCTCGACTTCCACACATTCTTCAAGGCTCCCAGAATTTTCGCCCCCTCCCCCACCCTATGATCCACTTCCGCTTCCATGGTTCCATCCGCTGCCAGATCCACTCCCAGATATCTAAAACACTTCACTTCCTCCAGTTTTTCTCCATTCAAACTCACCTCCCAATTGACTTGACCCTCAACCCTACTGTACCTAATAACCTTGCTCTTATTCACATTTACTCTTAACTTTCTTCTTTCACACACTTTACCAAACTCAGTCACCAGCTTCTGCAGGTCTCCTTCTCAAGCTCACTTACTCTCACCACCCTCTTCACCCCAACATTCACTCTTCTTTCCTGAAAACCCATACAAATCTTCACCTTAGCCTCCACAAGATAATGATCAGACATCCCTCCAGTTGCACCTCTCAGCACATTAACATCCAAAAGTCTCTCTTTCGCACGCCTGTCAATTAACACGTAATCCAATAACGCTCTCTGGCCATCTCTCCTACTTACATAAGTATACTTATGTATATCTCGCTTTTTAAACCAGGTATTCCCAATCATCAGTCCTTTTTCAGCACATAAATCTACAAGCTCTTTACCATTTCCATTTACAACACTGAACACCCCATGTATACCAATTATTCCCTCAACTGCCACATTACTCACCTTTGCATTCAAATCACCCATCACTATGACCCGGTCTCGTGCATCAAAACCACTAACACACTCATTCAGCTGCTCCCAAAACACTTGCCTCTCTTGATCTTTCTTCTCATGCCCAGGTGCATATGCACCAATAATCACCGACCTCTCTCCATCAACTTTCAGTTTTACCCATATTAATCGAGAATTTACTTTCTTACACTCTATCACATACTCCCACAACTCCTGTTTCAGGAGTATTGCTACTCCTTCTCTTGCTCTTGTCCTCTCACTAACCCCTGACTTTACTCCCCAGACATTCCCAAACCACTCTTCCCCTTTACCCTTGAGCTTCGTTTCACTCAGAGCCAAAACATCCAGGTTCCTTTCCTCAAACATACTACCTATCTCTCCTTTTTTCACATCTTGGTTACATCCACACACATTTAGACACCCCACTCTGAGCCTTCGAGGAGGATGAGCACTCCCCGCGTGACTCCTTCTTCTGTTTCCCATTTTAGAAAGTTAATACAAGGAGGGGAGGATTTCTGGCCCCCCGCTCCCGTCCCCTCTAGTCGCTTTCTACGACACGCGAGGAATACGTGGGAAGTATTCTTTCACCCCTATCCCCAGGGATAATATACATATATATATACATATACACATACACACACATACACATACATACGCACATATACACACACACACACATACATATATATACATATGAGAAATGTAAGAAACAGTTTATATATATATATATATATATATTTTTTTTTTTTTTTTTTTTTTTTTTTTTTTATACTTTGTCGCTGTCTCCCGCGTTTGCGAGGTAGCGCAAGGAAACAGACGAAAGAAATGGCCCAACCCCCCCCATACACATGTACATACACACGTCCACACACGCAAGTATACATACCTACACAGCTTTCCATGGTTTACCCCAGACGCTTCACATGCCTTGATTCAATCCACTGACAGCACGTCAACCCCTGTATACCACATCGCTCCAATTCACTCTATTCCTTGCCCTCCTTTCACCCTCCTGCATGTTCAGGCCCCGATCACACAAAATCCTTTTCACTCCATCTTTCCACCTCCAATTTGGTCTCCCTCTTCTCCTCGTTCCCTCCACCTCCGACACATATATCCTCTTGGTCAATCTTTCCTCACTCATTCTCTCCATGTGCCCAAACCATTTCAAAACACCCTCTTCTGCTCTCTCAACCACGCTCTTTTTATTTCCACACATCTCTCTTACCCTTACGTTACTTACTCGATCAAACCACCTCACACCACACATTGTCCTCAAACATCTCATTTCCAGCACATCCATCCTCCTGCGCACAACTCTATCCATAGCCCACGCCTCGCAACCATACAACATTGTTGGAACTACTATTCCTTCAAACATACCCATTTTTGCTTTCCGGGATAATGTTCTCGACTTCCACACATTTTTCAAGGCTCCCAAAATTTTCGCCCCCTCCCCCACCCTATGATCCACTTCCGCTTCCATGGTTCCATCCGCTGACAGATCCACTCCCAGATATCTAAAACACTTCACTTCCTCCAGCCTCTCACCATTCAAACTCACCTCCCAATTGACTTGACCCTCAACCCTACTGTACCTAATAACCTTGCTCTTATTGACATTTACTCTTAACTTTCTTCTTCCACACACTTTACCAAACTCCGTCACCAGCTTCTGCAGTTTCTCACATGAATCCGCCACCAGCGCTGTATCATCAGCGAACAACAACTGACTCACTTCCCAAGCTCTCTCATCCCCAACAGACTTCATACTTGCCCCTCTTTCCAAAACTCTTGCATTTACCTCCCTAACAACCCCATCCATAAACAAATTAAACAACCATGGAGACATCACACACCCCTGCCGCAAACCTACATTCACTGAGAACCAATCACTTTCCTCTCTTCCTACACGTACACATGCCTTACATCCTCGATAAAAACTTTTCACTGCTTCTAACAACTTGCCTCCCACACCATATATTCTTAATACCTTCCACAGAGCATCTCTATCAACTCTATCATATGCCTTCTCCAGATCCATAAATGCTACATACAAATCCATTTGCTTTTCTAAGTATTTCTCACATACATTCTTCAAAGCAAACACCTGATCCACACATCCTCTACCACTTCTGAAACCACACTGCTCTTCCCCAATCTGATGCTCTGTACATGCCTTCACCCTCTCAATCAATACCCTCCCATATAATTTACCAGGAATACTCAACAAACTTATACCTCTGTAATTTGAGCACTCACTCTTATCCCCTTTGCCTTTGTACAATGGCACTATGCAAGCATTCCGCCAATCCTCAGGCACCTCACCATGAGTCATACATACATTAAATAACCTTACCAACCAGTCAACAATACAGTCAAGACAGACTGCAAGTACCCAAGCTATGTGTTGTCCACGATACACCCACAAGGTGGAATGGCACCATGCACACTAGAAATAAAGGAGTCACTATGTTTCTGTGGTGCTACTAACTCCAAAATAAGATATCTAAAACATTTCACTTCCTCCAGTTTTTCTTTCAAACTTACATCCTAATTTACTTGGCCTTCAACCCTACTGAACCTAATAACCTTGCTCTTTTTCCCATTTTTCTCTCAACTTTCTCCTTTCACACACTTTTTCAAACTCAGTCACCAACTTCTGCATTTTCCCACTCGAATTAGCCACTAGAGCTGTATCATTGGTGAACAACAACTGACTTGCTTTCCATTCCCCCTCATCCCCAACAGACTGCATACTCTCCCCTCTTAATCTATTAGCAGTTTTTCTTTCATCACTTAGTCATTCAGTATTTAAAGTTCAAGATAGACAAGTTTTTCTTCAAAAACAAAAGTTTCCCTGCCCTTTCTGCTGAAAGTTATTTACATTTTGCATCATATATCAAGCCAGCACCACTGAATAGCTGCTCACTAGGGATGCTGCTTGGGAGACAGCAAAGACATTATCAAGTGACCACCAAATCAGGGTAGATTCTTTTCTTTCCACCATCGCAGACTGTCTTCATTTGTTCCATTGACCTTCTTTTCCTTATGATACTATTCAGTATCTTCCATTACATTCTTCCTTGCTGCATGTGTCTCCCGCTTCATCATCATAACTGAAAGTAAGAATAGAGGTCATTGCTTCATCTCATATTCCATAGGTGATGGCTGTTAATTGTTTGTGTTTTCTTGTCTCTTCTTAGTTTTGTGGTTGGTTCATTGTCTTCATTTGCCATGGTGCTCAGCTGAGTCAGCTCTTCTCATAGTCTGACAACAAATGATTTCACTTGATCAGTGATGTGATAAGAGGAAAAAAATTTACTTTTATATCTTGGGTCTCCATGGTTGCTTAATTTGTTTATGGATGGGGTTGTTAGGGAGGTGAATGCGAGTTTTGGAAAGAGGGGCAAGTATGCAGTCTGTTGTGTATGAAAGAGCTTGGGAAGTGAGTCAGTTGTTGTTCGCTGATGATACAGCACTGGTGGCTGATTCATGGGAGAAACTGCAGACGCTGGTGACTGAGTTTGGTAAAGTGTGTGAAAGAAGAAAGCTGAGAGTAAATGTGAATAAGAGCAAGGTTATTAGGTTCAGTAGGGTTGGGGGACAAGTCAACTGGGAGGTAAGTTTGAATGGAGAAAAACTGGAGGAAGTGAAGTGTTTTAGATATCTGGGAGTGGGTTTGGCAGCAGATGGAAGCATGGAAGCGGAAGTGAATCATATGGTTGGGGAGGGGGCGAAAGTTCTGGGAGCATTGAAGAATGTGTGGAAATTGAGAACATTATCTCGGAAAGCAAAAATGGGTATGTGTGAAGGAATAGTGGTTCCAACAATGTTATATGGTTGCAAGGCTTGGGCTATGGATAGAGTTGTGCAGAGGAGGGTGGATGTGCTGGAAATGAGATGTTTGAGGACAATTTGTGGTGTGAGGTGGTTTGATCGAGTAAGTAATAATAGGGTAAGAGAGATTTGTGGTAATAAAAAGAGTGTGGTTGAGAGAGTAGAAGAGGGTGTTTTGAAATGGTTTGGTCATATGGAGAGAATGAGTGAGGAAAGATTGACCAAGAGGATATATGTGTCAGAGGTGGAAGGAACGAGGAGAAGTGGGAGACCAAATTGGAGGTGGAAAGATGGAGTGAAAAAAGATTTTGAGTGATTGGGGCCTGAACATGCAGGAGGATGAAAGGCATGCAAGGAATAGAGTGAATTGGAACGATGTGGTATACTGGGGTCGACGTGCTGTCAATGGATTGAACCAGGGCATGTGAGGCATATGGGGTAAACCATGGAAAGTTGTGTGGGGCCTGGATGTGGAAAGGGAGCTGTGGTTTCGATACATTATTACATGACAGCTAGAGACTGAGTGTGAACGAATGCGGCCTTTGTTGTCTTTTCCTAGCGCTACCTCGCGCACATGAGGGGGGAGGGGGTTGTTATTTTATGTGTGGTGAGGTGGCGATGGGAATGAATAAAGGCAGACTATGAATTATGTACATGTGGATATATGTATATGTCTGTGTGTGTATATGTATGCATATGTTGAGATGTATAGGTATGTATATTTGCGTGTGTGGACGTGTATGTATATACATGTGTATGGGGGTGGGTTGGGCCATTTCTTTCGCCTGTTTCCTTGCGCTACCTCCCTAACGCGGGAGACAGCGACAAAGCAAAATAAATAAATAAAAAATAAATCTTGGGTCAAGATATGTTGCAACTCTGTACAGATCTTTACTTTCAAGCCAAGTACATCTCATTCACCTTCAGCTGCATTGTTTGTTTCATGATGTTTACTCCTTTTTTTTGGGGGGGGGGGGGGACTCAGTTGTTGATTTGATGTCTGGTTCAGAGCTTGACTCTGAGGTATCAAGTACTTCAGACACTTCTGATGTGCTTGGCTGAATAGTGGTTTTCAAGAAAACTACAAGAGGTATCACATCACTTAATGTAAATGTTGAGTCACTCAACCTTTTTGTGGTATCTTCGTTAGGTTCTAGAGCTTTTGCTGAGTTGCTTTATTTTGGAGTTGGTAGCAGCATAGAAACATAGTAACTCCTTTATTTCTAGTGTACACTGCAAGGTGCTGTTCCACCTTGTGGGTGTATCATGGACAACACATAGCTTGGGTTCTTGCAGCCTGTCCTGAAACATTTTTATTTCATCTTGTGCCATCGTTGAATGATAAAAATGAGTAGCAATGCTGCAGCATTTCTGAATTGTCGTGTCTTTTTCATACTGTGATGATATTCCAGTTTTAACAACTTGGATTTATGGACAGCACAATCCAAATTATTTACACCTGACAGGAATAGAGCTCTTTTCATCTTTTCTCCAGCATCACACAAAACACAGTGCTCATTTATACTAGAAATTACCCACTTCATCAACAAATCTTCAAACTTTCTTGAAATATACTCTTGCGTGTGCCATTCTTGTAGTGGTTCAGTACCTAACAAAAAGTTCATTCTTTCACTCCTTATTTAAAGCATGTGCATTTAGACTCAGCAGTGAAATACCTGCTGAGGTATCTGATCACACATCACTTGTGAAGGACATCTTGCTGTCTTGCTTCACCACATCAATCAATCCATTTATTCCATGGAAAACAGACCCATGTACGTTATTGCATATCATTGAGGAATAAAGGTTTTGCTGCTTCAGCCTTTATTGTGGAGAAGCTTCAGCCATCTATCTCATGGAAACTATATCCTTATCATGACTGATTGGTAAATCATCCATTACTAACATTTCTGCTACACACTTATTCAGTTTCTTTGCTTTAAAGTTAAAAGCATCCCACAGTTTTACACTGAAAACATTCTTCAACTTTTCTTGTCTTAATGTCTGACTTCAATTTGTACAAAGGAGTTTTTTCTGTCTTTAGTTCCTCCTCTCACTCCTTTCTCTCTTCTGCTTCTAACTCTTTAGGCTGTTCTTTGTGTATTGATTGCAAATGATTTTTCAAAGATGTAGCTCTACGTCACTTTCATGAAATATCTTTGCACAAGAGACACTGCACTAAGTTATATGGTTGTTCCACAAAGTACTTCCACACTTGACTGTTTCTTGATGGCATTGTACATAAAAAAAGTCAGTAAGTCTTGGTATATTTGATCATTTTACTTCAAGGGTTTTTATCGACTGATATACTTCCTACCCCAGAGGCAAGCTCCTCAATACTGTGGCTAGTGCGTGATGACTCATATGACTCATGCCGGCTCCCCCACAACACTTTATAATGGAGTGATAAGAAGTGCTCAGTGCTGCCAGTTCTTTATTTCAGTCTTCTTTTGTATATCCACTACATCCTCTATGTGTGTGGTAAGGATGCAAATGCAGATGTTTATTGAATCGCAGATGCAGATGTTTATGTTATCACAAACATGGATGCGGATTTAGAATATGATGCAGATGTTCTGCATGTGTGGATGCAGATATTCGATACATCTCTGGTGAGGATTAGTTTCTTTTGCTTGAATTTGAATGCCCTACCTAGTTTTGTTTGCCATTTTTGCTGCCTCTCTGCACTGCGTACTTGTTCAACAGAGAGAGTTGCTGCTGTTTTTCTTCCTTTATGTTTTGTAGCTCAGCAGAATTTGTAGTGTAATGTCTGTTGGCAATGTGCAGAACTGCAGCCTCTAAAATTAGAATCCATGTTCCTCTGTGAGCCCAGTGTGTTAGGCTGTCTGTGTCAGATTGCAGTTGTAGACATTTACTGACTTGATTGCTAGTTTCTGATAAAGCATGTGAGCTTACCAGAAACTATTTTGAGTATTTCACTGGAATCTTCAGTAAGTTGTAGCTATATCTTAGGAGGAGCAGCGGCGTCGTGAGGAAGATCAGAAACGATTAGAAGAAGAGCGGAAACGACTTGAGGACCACAAAAGAGCAGAAGAGGAGAGGATAAAGATGGAGGAACTCAGGTAGGAAGTTTATAAGATTGTACCGTGTTGCTTTATTTAGATGGTAAAGCTTTTGATGTGGTAGTTATTGCATAAAGATTAAAAGCTTTTGTCATATTAGCTTGATAGCTGACATTGTGACTTAGCATATTGGAATTTGTTATGATTGGAATACACAATGAAGCTTGTGTTGCCACATCCATCAATTGATTTGTCTCTCATTTCAAGCTTATAGCTTCTATTTAATATGCTTAACTTCCCTTTAATTGATCTGTAACTGTGGACTGCAGCTGTCTAGGAAACCTCTGCTGTTCTACTTAAGTGTGTTGAAGTGATGCTCAGAAACATCTCAGGCTCGTCTTATTAGGATTGATAGTTTTACTGTATCAATTTAAGTTGTGCTTTAGGGCTAGATTAAAGGGGTGTAAACCATCTTAGATGGCTAAGAAAAAAAAGCAATCACTGACATTGACATTGTGAGAATGTGGTAATGCTCTAACAATAGATTTCTAAAGTATGTATAGCTTGCTTTAAATATTTAAGTCTCCCTGTATTTTATGTTTGTGCTATGCTAACTTCATTAAAGTCCAGATTTTGTATGGGATAACATTTTTATCAGTAGAAAGTGTTTCATAATCATGGGACTTCTGACCTGTGGAAGGACCTCTATAGTCAGAGTTATTGTGATTAGTAGACACACATGATTATCTCTAGGTGAAGGGAAATTTGCACTGAGCATAATGCCATCTTTAATTCTCATTTTCTTCAAAGATTCTACACTTTTCAGTCCCTAGAATTTTGTTGTATATTGTAAGGATTTTAATGTACTTTGAGTTCTGCAGTTGAGTATTATGACACTTTTTATTTCTTTAGAATTTTTATTGGTTCTTCTCATTTAATTTTTGTCTCATTGCACCTTTTATTAGAATTTATTTTGCACTCAGGAACCTGTATTTGAAAAAATATTAGTTCAGTCTTTTATAGGTAGTAGTTAATGGGCAGACTCAGGAACCTGTATGCAAAAAAATATTAGTTCAAGTCTTTTATAGGTAGTAGTTGATGGGCAGCCAGTGGTTGTCAGGTTGCACTCCTCTGACCCAAGTAGGTCTTTTCTTTATGCGTCACTAACATGTAGACTACTGGCATTCTGTCCACAAACATACAGTCTCGCCTTGTCATACGTAACAGTTGACGACACCTAACTCACACAGCTTTCTTCATTAATCTAGATTTTCTTGCGATGAACACTATGCACTTGCCGTGCCCTTTGGTGAAATGGTAGGAACAATGGATACAAGGAGTAGATAGGAACATTTAGGCGGGAGCTTTAGGTAGAAATATTTGGTAGAAGTAGTTGGTAGGTGCATTAGATAGAAACAGTCAGTCTGAACATTAGGAAGAAGCCTTAGCAAACACTGTGATAGAGTTGCCCTCTGCCAGTGGCCTGTTAAGGGTGAGGCACTAAAGGCTAAGAAGTTGCACTAGAGCTCTGTAGTTATGGATACTCTATTGCTGTGGCCACCCCTTGAGGAAGTTTCAGCTGGAACAGGTGTCAGAGATAAAGACAGATAGATAGCAATACAGAGTGACTTATGATTTCTCAAACTCCCAACAGCCAGAAATCTTTTCAGTCAGGAAGAGTATATAAAACTTACCAATCTGAGATTGTCTTTCTAAATGAAACTAGCATGTACAACTCCATGAATAGATAAACATTATCTTGAAATTGGAATTGGAATGATTTGGTTTACTGGGCTCAACTTGCTGTTAGTGGCCTGAACCAGGGCATATGAAGCATCCGGGGTAAACCATGGAAAGTTCTTTGGGGCCTGGTTGTGGGTAGGGAGCTGTGGTTTGGATGCATTACACATGATGGCTAAAGAATGGATGTGAGCAGATGTGGCCTTTCTTTGTCTGTACCTGATGCTGCCTTGCAAATGCAGGGAACAGTGATCAATTTTGGAAAAAAGAAATCAACTTAAAAGGTAATTCCAATCACCAGTCGTTTGATTTGACCTCCCTCCTTACCAACACCATGATCATGGAGAGTTTGTAAATCTCAGATTAACATTATTTGGAGAAAAGTAGAGTTGTGAGATGATTCCTCAGAAACTGACCATTTGCACTTCTTGTGGAAGTGAGGTTGTAAGGAAGATTGGAGAGGTAAAAGCGTTAGCAAGCAAAAAGATGAGTCCGAAAGAATGTAAGGAGGAGAGATTGCCAGAGAGCGTTATTGGTTTATGTGTTAATTAATAGGCTCTCAAAGAGAGACTTAAGGATGTTAATGTGATGTATTTAGGATGTATTTAGGGAAGCAGAGATGGCTTGCACAAAAGATGCTTGTGGCATGAGAAGCGTGGGAGGTGGGCAGATTAGAAAGGGTAGTGAGTGGTGGGATGAAGAAGTTAGATTCTTAGTGAAAGAGAAGAGAGAGGCATTTGGACGATTTTTGCAGGGAAATAATGGAAATGACTTGGAGATGTATAAAAGAAAGAGACAGGAGGTCAAGAGAAAGGTGCAAGAGGTGAAAAAAAGCGCAAATGAGAGTTGGGGTGAGAGAGTATCATTAAATTTTAGGGAGAATAAAAAGATGTTCTGGAAGGAGGTAAATAAAGTGCGTAAGACAAGGGAGCAAATGGGAACTTCAGTGAAGGGCGCAAATGGGGAGGTGATCACAAGTAGTGGTGATGTGAGAAGGAGATGGAGTGAGTATTTTGAAGGTTTGTTGAATGTGTTTGATGATAGAGTTGCAGATGTAGGGTGTTTTGGTTGAGGTGGTGTGCAAAGTGAGAGGGTTAGGGAAAACGATTTGGTAAACAGAGAAGAGGTAGTAAAAGCTTTGCGGAAGATGAAAGCCAGCAAGGCAGCAGGTTTGGATGGTATTGCAGTGGAATTTATTAAAAAAGGGGGTGACTGTATTGTTGACTGGTTGGTAAGGTTATTTAATGTATGTATGACTCATGGTGAGGTGCCTGAGGATTGGCGGAATGCGTGCATAGTGCCATTGTACAAAGGCAAAGGGGATAAGAGTGAGTGCTCAAATTACAGAGGTATAAGTTTGTTGAGTATTCCTGGTAAATTATATGGGAGGGTATTGATTGAGAGGGTGAAGGCAATGTACAGAGCATCAGATTGGGGAAGAGCAGTGTGGTTTCAGAAGTGGTAGAGGATGTGTGGATCAGGTGTTTGCTTTGAGAATGTATGTGAGAAATACTTAGAAAAGCAAATGGATTTGTATGTAGCATTTATGGATCTGGAGAAGGCATATGATAGAGTTGATAGAGATGCTCTGTGGAAGGTATTAAGAATATATGGTGTGGGAGGCAAGTTGTTAGAATCAGTGAAAAGTTTTTATCGAGGATGTAAGGCATGTGTATGTGTAGGAAGAGAGGAAAGTGATTGGTTCTTCAGTGAATGTAGGTTTGCGGCAGGGGTGTGTGATGTCTCCATGGTTGTTTAATTTGTTTATGGATGGGGTTGTTAGGAGGTGAATGCAAGAGTTTTGGAAAGAGGGGCAAGTATGAAGTCTGTTGGGGATGAGAGAGCTTGGGAAGTGAGTCAGTTGTTGTTCGCTGATGATACAGCGCTGGTGGCTGATTCATGTGAGAAACTGCAGAAGCTGGTGACTGAGTTTGGTAAAGTGTGTGAAAGAAGAAAGTTAAGAGTAAATGTGAATAAGAGCAAGGTTATTAGGTACAGTAGGGTTGAGGGTCAAGTCAATTGGGAGGTGAGTTTGAATGGAGAAAAACTGGAGGAAGTGAAGTGTTTTAGATATCTGGGAGTGGATCTGGCAGCGGATGGAACCATGGAAGCGGAAGTGGATCATATATATGTATATATATATATATTATATATATATATATAATATATATATATATATTATATATATATTATATATATGAGAAGCGTGGGAAGTGGGTTGATTAGAAAGGGTAGTGAGTGGTGGGATGAAGAAGTTAGATTCTTAGTGAAAGAGAAGAGAGAGGCATTTGGACGATTTTTGCAGGGAAATAATGGAAATGACTTGGAGATGTATAAAAGAAAGAGACAGGAGGTCAAGAGAAAGGTGCAAGAGGTGAAAAAAAGCGCAAATGAGAGTTGGGGTGAGAGAGTATCATTAAATTTTAGGGAGAATAAAAAGATGTTCTGGAAGGAGGTAAATAAAGTGCGTAAGACAAGGGAGCAAATGGGAACTTCAGTGAAGGGCGCAAATGGGGAGGTAATAACAAGTAGTGGTGATGTGAGAAGGAGATGGAGTGAGTATTTTGAAGGTTTGTTGAATGTGTTTGATGATAGAGTTGCAGATGTAGGGTGTTTTGGTTGAGGTGGTGTGCAAAGTGAGAGGGTTAGGGAAAACGATTTGGTAAACAGAGAAGAGGTAGTAAAAGCTTTGCGGAAGATGAAAGCCAGCAAGGCAGCAGGTTTGGATGGTATTGCAGTGGAATTTATTAAAAAAGGGGGTGACTGTATTGTTGACTGGTTGGTAAGGTTATTTAATGTATGTATGACTCATGGTGAGGTGCCTGAGGATTGGCGGAATGCGTGCATAGTGCCATTGTACAAAGGCAAAGGGGATAAGAGTGAGTGCTCAAATTACAGAGGTATAAGTTTGTTGAGTATTCCTGGTAAATTATATGGGAGGGTATTGATTTAGTGAAAGGCAAGAAGTTGTATGGAGCATTTATGGATCTGGAGAAAGCGTATGACATGGTCAAGTGGAATACCTTATTTTTTTTTTTTTTTTTTTTTTTTTTTTTTTTTTTTTTTGCTGTCTCCCGCGTTTGCGAGGTAGCGCAAGGAAACAGACGAAAGAAATGGCCCAACCCACCCCCATACACATGTATATACATACGTCCACACACGCAAATATACATACCTACACAGCTTTCCATGGTTTACCCCAGACGCTTCACATGCCTTGATTCAATCCACTGACAGCATGTCAACCCTGGTATACCACATCGCTCCAATTCACTCTATTCCTTGCCCTCCTTTCACCCTCCTGCATGTTCAGGAATACCTTATGGGATGGTTAAGATGTATGGGCTAGGAGGACAACTGTTGCATGGTGTGAAAGCCTTGTACAGAGGAGCAAATTCTTTTGTGAAAGTGGATGGAGAGTAGAGTAAAAGATTTGGTGTATATTTTAACTTTCTAAAAGGGGAAACAGAAGAAGGAGTCACGCGGGGAGTGCTTATCCTCCTCGAAGGCTCAGATCGGGGTGTCTAAATGTGTGTGGATGTAACCAAGATGAGAAAAAAGGAGAGATAGGTAGTATGTTTGAGGAAGGGAACCTGGATGTTTTGGTTCTGAGTGAAACAAAGCTCAAGGGTAAAGGGGAAGAGTGGTTAGGGAGTGTCTTGGGAGTAAAGTCAGGGATTGGTGAGAGGACAAGAGCAAGGGAAGGAGTAGCACTACTCCTGAAACAGGAGTGGTGGGAGTATGTGATAGAGTGTAAGAAAGTAAATTCTAGATTGATATGGGTAAAACTGAAAGTGGATGGAGAGAGATGGGTGATTATTGGTGCCTATGCACCTGGGCCTGAGAAGAAAGATCATGAGAAGCAAGTGTTTTGGGAGCAGCTGAGTGAGTGTGTTAGTAGTTTTGATGCACAAGAACGTTTTATAGTGATGGGTGATTTAAATGCAAAGGTGAGTAATGTGGCAGTTGAGGGAATAATTGGTGTATATGGGGTGTCCAGTGTTGTAAATGGAATTGAAGAGCTTGTAGATTTATGTGCTGAAAAAGGACTGGTGATTGGGAATACCTGGTTTAAAAAGAGAGATATACGTAAGTATATGTATGTAAGTAGGAGAGATTGCCAGAGAGCGTTATTGGATTATGTGTTAATTAATAGGCTCTCAAAAGAGAGACTTAAGGATGTTAATGTGATGTATTTAGGATGTATTTAGGGAAGCAGAGATGGCTTGCACAAAAGATGCTTGTGGCATGAGAAGCGTGGGAAGTGGGTTGATTAGAAAGGGTAGTGAGTGGTGGGATGAAGAAGTAAGATTATTAGTGAAAGAGAAGAGACATCACACACCTCTGCCGCAAACCTATGTTCACTGAGAACCAATCACTTTCCTCTCTTTCTACACGTACACATGTCTTACATCCTCAATAAAAACTTTTCACTGCTTCTAACAACTTGCCTCCCACACCATATATTCTTAATACCTTCCACAAAGCATCTCTATCAACTGTATCATATGCCTTCTCCAGATCCATAAATGCTACATACAAATCCATATGCTTTTCTGAGTATTTCTCACATACATCCTTCAGAGCAAACACCTGATCCATCCCATTCCTCCCCCACTCCCCTTACCTCCTTTGTTCTCACCTTTTTCCATTCTGTACTCAGTCTCTCCTGGTACTTCCTCACACAAGTCTCCTTCCCAAGCTCACTTACTCTCACCACTCTCTTCACCCCAACATTCTCTCTTCTTTTCTGAAAACCCCTACAAATCTTCACCTTCGCCTCCACAAGATAATGATCAGACATCCCTCCAGTTGCACCTCTCAGCACATTAACATCCAAAAGTCTTTCTTTCGCGTGCCTATCAATTAACACGTAATCCAATAACGCTCTCTGGCCATTTCTCCTACTTACATACGTATACATATATATATCTCTTTTTTTTAAACCAGGTATTCCCAATCACCAGTCCTTTTTCAGCACATAAATCTACAAGCTCTTACCATTTCTATTTATAACACTGAACACCCCATGTATACCAATTATTCCCACAACTGCCACATCACTCACCTATAACCCGGTCTTGTGCATCAAAACCACTAACACACACATTCAGTTGCTCCCAAAACACTTGCCTCTCATGATCTTTCTTCTCATGCCCAGGTGCATATGCACCAATAATCACCCATCTCTCTCCATCAACTTTCAGTTTTACCCATATCAATCTAGAATTTACCTTCTTACACTCTATCACATACTCCCACAACTCCTGTTTCAGGAGTAGTGCTACTCCTTCCCTTGCTCTTGTCCTCTCACCAACCCCTGACTTTTCTCCCAAGACATTCCCAAACCACTCTTCCCCTTTAGCTTCGTTTCACTCGGAGCCAAAACATCCAGATTCCTTTCCTCAAATGTAGTACCTATCTCTCCTTTTTTCCCATCTTGGTTACATCCACACACATTTAGACACCCCAATCTGAGCCTTTGAGGAGGTTGAGCACTCCCCGCATGACTCCTTCTGTTTCCCCTTTTAGAAAGTTAAGATACAACGAGGGAAGGGTTTCTGGCCCCCCTCTCCCGTCCCCTTTAGTCGCCTTCTACGACACGTGAGGAATGTGTGGGAAGTATTCTTTCTCCCCTATCCCCAGGATTATATATATATATATATATATATATATATATATATATATATATATATATATATATATATTATATTTATATTATATTATTATACTTTGTCGCTGTCTCCCGCGTTTGCGAGGTAGCGCAAGGAAACAGACGAAAGAAATGGCCCAACCCCCCCCCCCATACACATGTATATACATACGTCCACACACGCAAATATACATACCTACACAGCTTTCCATGGTTTACCCCAGACGCTTCACATGCCTTGATTCAATCCACTGACAGCACGTCAACCCCGGTATATCACATCGCTCCAATTCACTCTATTCCTTGCCCTCCTTTCACCCTCCTGCATGTTCAGGCCCCAATCACACAAAATCTTTTTCACTCCATCTTTCCACCTCCAATTTGGTCTCCCTCTTCTCCTCGTTCCCTCCACCTCTGACACATATATCCTCTTGGTCAATCTTTCCTCACTCATTCTCTCCATGTGCCCAAACCACTTCAAAACACCCTCTTCTGCTCTCTCAACCACGCTCTTTTTATTTCCACACATCTCTCTTACCCTTACGTTACTCACTCGATCAAACCACCTCACACCACACATTGTCCTCAAACATCTCATTTCCAGCACATCCATCCTCCTGCGCACAACTCTATCCATAGCCCACGCCTAGCAACCATACAACATTGTTGGAACCACTATTCCTTCAAACATACCCATTTTTGCTTTCCGAGATAATGTTCTCGACTTCCACACATTCTTCAAGGCCCCCAGAATTTTCGCCCCCTCCCCCACCCTATGATCCACTTCCGCTTCCATGGTTCCATCCGCTGCCAGATCCACTCCCAGATATCTAAAACACTTCACTTCCTCCAGTTTTTCTCCATTCAAACTCACCTCCCAATTGACTTGACCCTCAACCCTACTGTACCTAATAACCTTGCTCTTATTCACATTTACTCTTAACTTTCTTCTTCCACACACTTTACCAAACTCAGTCACCAGCTTCTGCAGTTTCTCACATGAATCAGCCACCAGCGCTGTATCATCAGCGAACAACAACTGACTCACTTCCCAAGCTCTCTCATCCCCAACAGACTTCATACTTGCCCCTCTTTCCAAAACTCTTGCATTTACCTTGTATTTAGGGAATCAGTGATGGATTGCGCAAAAGATGCTTGTGGCATGAGAAGAGTGGGAGGTGGATTGATTAGAAAGGGTAGTGAGTGGTGGGATGAAGAAGTAAGAGTATTAGTGAAAGAGAAGAGAGAGGCATTTGGACGATTTTTGCAGGGAAAAAATACAATTGAGTGGGAGACGTATAAAAGAAAGAGACAGGAGGTCAAGAGAAAGGTGCAAGAGGTGAAAAAAAGCGCAAATGAGAGTTGGGGTGAGAGAGTATCATTAAATTTTAGGGAGAATAAAAAGATGTTCTGGAAGGAGGTAAATAAAGTGCGTAAGACAAGGGAGCAAATGGGAACTTCAGTGAAGGGCGCAAATGGGGAGGTAATAACAAGTAGTGGTGATGTGAGAAGGAGATGGAGTGAGTATTTTGAAGGTTTGTTGAATGTGTTTGATGATAGAGTGGCAGATATAGGGTGTTTTGGTCGAGGTGGTGTGCAAAGTGAGAGGGTTAGGGAAAACGATTTGGTAAACAGAGAAGAGGTAGTAAAAGCTTTGCGGAAGATGAAAGCCAGCAAGGCAGCAGGTTTGGATGGTATTGCAGTGGAATTTAGTAAAAAAGGGGGTGACTGTATTGTTGACTGGTTGGTAAGGTTATTTAATGTATGTATGACTCATGGTGAGGTGCCTGAGGATTGGCGGAATGCGTGCATAGTGCCATTGTACAAAGGCAAAGGGGATAAGAGTGAGTGCTCAAATTACAGAGGTATAAGTTTGTTGAGTATTCCTGGTAAATTATATGGGAGGGTATTGATTGAGAGGGTGAAGGCATGTACAGAGCATCAGATTGGGGAAGAGCAGTGTGGTTTCAGAAGTGGTAGAGGATGTGTGGATCAGGTGTTTGCTTTGAAGAATGTATGTGAGAAATACTTAGAAAAGCAAATGGATTTGTATGTAGCATTTATGGATCTGGAGAAGGCATATGATAGAGTTGATAGAGATGCTCTGTGGAAGGTATTAAGAATATATGGTGTGGGTGGCAAGTTGTTAGAAGCAGTGAAAAGTTTTTATCGAGGATGTAAGGCATGTGTATGTGTAGGAAGAGAGGAAAGTGATTGGTTCTCAGTGAATGTAGGTTTGTGGCAGGGGTGTGTGATGTCTCCATGGTTGTTTAATTTGTTTATGGATGGGGTTGTTAGGGAGGTGAATGCAAGAGTTTTGGAAAGAGGGGCAAGTATGAAGTCTGTTGGGGATGAGAGAGCTTGGGAAGTGAGTCAGTTGTTGTTCACTGATGATACAGCGCTGGTGGCTGATTCATGTGAGAAACTGCAGAAACTGGTGACTGAGTTTGGTAAAGTGTGTGAAAGAAGAAAGTTAAGAGTAAATGTGAATAAGAGCAAGGTTATTAGGTACAGTAGGGTTGAGGGTCAAGTCAAGTGGGAGGTGAGTTTGAATGGAGAAAAACTGGAGGAAGTGAAGTGTTTTAGATATCTGGGAGTGGATCTGGCAGCGGATGGAACCTTGGAAGCGGAAGTGGATCATAGGGTGGGGGAGGGGGCGAAAATTCTGGGAGCCTTAAAGAATGTGTGGAAGTCGAGAACATTATCTCGGAAAGCAAAAATGGGTATGTTTGAAGGAATAGTGGTTCCAACAATGTTGTATGGTTGCGAGGCGTGGGCTATGGATAGAGTTGTGCGCAGGAGGATGGATGTGCTGGAAATGAGATGTTTGAGGACAATGTGTGGTGTGAGGTGGTTTGATCGAGTAAGTAACGTAAGGGTAAGAGAGATGTGTGGAAATAAAAAGAGCGTGGTTGAGAGAGCAGAAGAGGGTGTTTTGAAATGGTTTGGGCACATGGAGAGAATGAGTGAGGAAAGATTGACCAAGAGGATATATGTGTCGGAGGTGGAGGGAACGAGGAGAAGAGGGAGACCAAATTGGTGGTGGAAAGATGGAGTGAAAAGATTTTGTGTGATCGGGGCCTGAACATGCAGGAGGGTGAAAGGAGGGCAAGGAATAGAGTGAATTGGAGCGATGTGGTATACCGGGGTTGACGTGCTGTCAGTGGATTGAATCAAGGCATATGAAGCGTCTGGGGTAAACCATGGAAAGCTGTGTAGGTATGTATATTTGCGTGTGTGGGCGTATGTATATACTTGTGTATGGGGGTGGGTTGGGCCATTTCTTTTGTCTGTTTCCTTGCGCTACCTCGCAAACGCGGGAGACCGAAAAAAAAAATATATATATATATATATATATATATATATATATATATATATATATATATATATATATGAGAAGCGTGGGAGGTGGGCAGATTAGAAAGGGTAGTGAGTGGTGGGATGAAGAAGTTAGATTCTTAGTGAAAGAGAAGGGAGTGGCATTTGGACGATTTTTGCAGGGAAATAATGGAAATGACTTGGAGATGTATAAAAGAAAGAGACAGGAGGTCAAGAGAAAGGTGCAAATGGTGTAAAAGAGGGCAAATGAGAGTTGGGGTGAGAGAGTATCATTAGATTTTAGGGAGAATAAAAAGATGTTTTGGAAGGAAGTAAATAAAGTGCGTAAGACGAGGGAACAAATGGTAACTTCAGTGAAGGGGGCAAATGGGGAGGTGATCACAAGTAGTGGTGATGTGAGAAGGAGATGGAGTGAGTATTTTGAAGGTTTGTTGAATATGTTTGATGATAGAGTTGCAGATGTAGGGTGTTTTGGTTGAGGTGGTGTGCAAAGTAAGAGGGTTAGAGAAAAGGATTTGGTAAACATAGAAGAGGTAGTAAAAGCTTTGCGGAAGATGAAAGCCAGCAAGGCAGCAGGTTTGGATGGTATTGCAGTGGAATTTATTAAGAAAGGGGGAGACTGTATTGTTGACTGGTTGGTAAGGTTATTTAATGTATGTGTGATTTATAGTGAGGTGCCTGAGGATTGGCGGAATGCTTGCATTGTGCCATTGTACAAATGCAAAGGGGAAAAGAGTGAGTGCTCAAATTACAGAGGTATAAGTTTGTTGAGTATTCCTGGTAAATTATATGGGAGGGTATTGATTGATAGGGTGAAGGCATGTACAGAGCATCAGATTGGGGAAGAGCAGTGTGGTTTCAGAAGTGGTAGAGGATGTGTGGATCAGGTGTTTGCTTTGAAGAATGTATGTGAGAAATACTTAGAAAAGCAAATGGATTTGTACGTAACAGTTATGGATCTGGAGAAGGCATATGATAGAGTTGACAGAGATGCTCTGTGGAAGGTATTAAGAATATATGGTGTGGGAGGCAAGTTGTTAGAATCAGTGAAAAGTTTTTATCGAGGATGTAAGACACGTGTACGTGTAGGAAGAGAGGAAAGTGATTGGTTCTCAGTGAATGTAGGTTTGCGGCAGGGGTGTGTGATGTCTCCATGGTTGTTTAATTTGTTTATGGATGGGGTTGATAGGGAGGTGAATGCAAGAGTTTTGGAAAGAGGGGCAAGTATGCAGTGTGTTGTGGATGTGAGAGCCTGGGAAGTGAGTTAGTTGTTGTTCGCTGATGATACAGCGCTGGTGGCTGATTCATATGAGAAACTGCAGAAGCTGGTGACTGAGTTCGGTAAAGTGTGTGAAAGAAGAAAGTTAAGAGTAAATGTGAATAAGAGCAAGGTTATTAGGTACAGTAGGGTTGAGGGTCAAGTCAATTGGGAGGTAAAGTTGAATGGAGAAAAACTGGAGGAAGTAAAGTGTTTTAGGTATCTGGGGGTGGATCTGGCAGCAGATGGAATCATGGAAGCAGAAGTGAATCATAGGGTCGGGGAGGGAGTGAAAATTCTGGGAGCCTTGAAGAATGTGTGGAAGTCAAGAACATTATCTTGGAGAGCAAAAATGGGTATGTTTGAAGGAATAGTGGTTCCAACAATGTTGTATGGTTGCTAGGCGTGGGCTATGGATAGAGTTGTGCGCAGGAGGATGGATGTGCTGGAAATGAGATGTTTGAGGACAATGTGTGGTGTGAGGTGGTTTGATCGAGTAAGTAACGTAAGGATAAGAGAGATGTGTGGAAATAAAAAGAGCGTGGTTGAGAGAGCAGAAGAGGGTGTTTTGAAATGGTTTGGGCACATGGAGAGAATGAGTGAGGAAAGATTGACCAAGAGGATATATGTGTCGGAGGTGGAGGGAACGAGGAGAAGTGGGAGACCAAATTGGAGGTGGAATGGAGTGAAAAAGATTTTGTGTGATCGGGGCCTGAACATGCAGGAGGGTGAAAGGAGGGCAAGGAATAGAGTGAATTGGATCGATGTGGTATACCGGGGTTGACGTGCTGTCAGTGGATTGAATCAGGGCATGTGAAGTGTCTGGGGTAAACCATGGAAAGCTGTGTAGGTATGTATATTTGCGTGTGTGGACGCATGTATATACATGTGTATGGGGATGGGTTGGGCCATTTCTTTCGTCTGTTTCCTTGCGCTACCTTGCAAACGCAGTAGACAGCGGAAAAAAAAAAATTGAGATGTATAGGTATGTATATTTGCGTGTGTGGACGTGTATGTATATACATGTGTATGTGGGTGGGTTGGGCCATTCTTTCATCTGTTTCCTTGCGCTACCTCGCTAACGCATGAGACAGCGACAAAGCAAAATAAAAATAATAGAAATATATATATATATATATATATATATATATATATATATATATATTTTTTTTTTATACTATTCGCCATCTCCCGCGTTAGCAAGGTAGCGTTAAGACCAGAGGACTGAGCCTTTTAGGGAATATCCTCACTTGGCCCCCTCCTCTGTTCCTTCATTAGGAAAACTAAAAAAGAGAGGGGAGGATAACCAGCCCCCCGCTCCCTTCCCTTTTAGTCGCCTTCTACGACACGCAGGGAATACGTGGGAAGCATTCTTTCTCCCCTATCCCCAGGGATATATATATGTATATATATATATATATATATATATATATATATATATATATATATATATATATATTTTTCTTTTTTTTCTTTTAAACTATTTGCCATTTCCCGCGTTGGCGAGGTAGCGTTAAGAACAGAGGACTGGGCCTTTTTTGGAATATCCTCACCTGGCCCCCTCTGTTCCTTCTTTTGGAAAATTAAAAAAAAAAACGAGAGGGGAGGATTTCCAGCCCCCCGCTCCCTCCCCTTTTAGTCGCCTTCTACGACATGCAGGGAATACGTGGGAAGTATTCTTAATCCCCTATCCCCAGGGATAATATATATATATATATATATATATATATATATATATATATATATATATATATATATTTTTTTTTTTTATACTTTGTCGCTGTCTCCCGCGTTTGCGAGGTAGCGCAAGGAAACAGACAAAAGAAATGGCCCAACCCACCCCCATACACATGTATATACATACGTCCACACACGCAAATATACATACCTACACAGCTTTCCATGGTTTACCCCAGACGCTTCACATGCCCTGATTCAATCCACTGACAGCACGTCAACCCCGGTATACCACATCGCTCCAATTCACTCTATTCCTTGCCCTCCTTTCACCCTCCTGCATGTTCAGGCCCCGATCACACAAAATCTTCTTCACTCCATCTTTCCACCTCCAATTTGGTCTCCCTCTTCTCCTCGTTTCCTCCACCTCCGACACATATATCCTCTTGGTCAATCTTTCCTCACTCATTCTCTCCATGTGCCCAAACCATTTCAAAACACCCTCTTCTGCTCTCTCAACCACGCTCTTTTTATTTCCACACATCTCTCTTACCCTTACGTTACTTACTCGATCAAACCACCTCACACCACACATTGTCCTCAAACATCTCATTTCCAGCACATCCATCCTCCTGTGCACCACTCTATCCATAACCCACGCCTCGCAACCATACAACCATACAACATTGTTGCAGTGGAAGTTATTAAAAAAGGGGGTGACTGTATTGTTGACTGGTTGGTAAGGTTATTTAATGTATGTATGACTCATGGTGAGGTGCCTGAGGATTGGCGGAATGCGTGCATAGTGCAATTGTACAAAGGCAAAGGGGATAAGAGTGAGTGCTCAAATTACAGAGTTATAAGTTTGTTGAGTATTCCAGGTAAATTATATGGGAGGGTATTGATTGAGAGGGTGAAGGCATGTACAGAGCATCAGATTGGGGAAGAGCAGTGTGGTTTCAGAAGTGGTAGAGGATGTGTGGATCAGGTGTTTGCTTTGAAGAATGTATGTGAGAAATACTTAGAAAAGCAAATGGATTTGTATGTAGCATTTATGGATCTGGAGAAGGCATATGATAGAGTTGATAGAGATGCTCTGTGGAAGGTATTAAGAATATATGGTGTCGGAGGCAAGTTGTTAGAATCAGTGAAAAGTTTTTATCGAGGATGTAAGGCATATGTACGTGTAGGAAGAGAGGAAAGTGATTGGTTCTCAGTGAATGTAGGTTTGCGGCAGGGGTGTGTGATGTCTCCATGGTTGTTTAATTTGTTTATGGATGGGGTTGTTAGGGAGGTGAATGCAAGAGTTTTGGAAAGAGGGGCAAGTATGAAGTCTGTTGGGGATGAGAGAGCTTGGGAAGTGAGTCAGTTGTTGTTCGCTGATGATACAGCGCTGGTGGCTGATTCATGTGAGAAACTGCAGAAGCTGGTGACTGAGTTTGGTAAAGTGTGTGAAAGAAGAAAGTTAAGAGTAAATGTGAATAAGAGCAAGGTTATTAGGTACAGTAGGGTTGAGGGTCAAGTCAATTGGGAGGTGAGTTTGAATGGAGAAAAACTGGAGGAAGTGAAGTGTTTTAGATATCTGGGAGTGGATCTGGCAGCGGATGGAACCATGGAAGCGGAAGTGGATCATATATATGTATATATATATTTTTTTTTTCATACTATCCGCCATTTTCTGCGTATTTCCGTATTCCCTGCATGTCGTAGAAGGCAACTAAAAGTGGAGGGAGCGGGTGGCTGAAAATCCTCCCCTCTCATTTTTTTTTTTTTTCCAAAGGAAGGAACAGAGAAGGGGGCCTGGTATGGATATTCCCTCAAAGGCCCAGTCCTCTGTTCTTAACGCTACCTCGCTAATGCGGGAAATGGCGAATAGTATGAAAAAAAAAAAAAAATATATATATATATATATATTGGGGAAGAGCAGTGTGGTTTCAGAAGTGGTAGAGGATGTGTGGATCAGGTGTTTGCTTTGAAGAATGTATGTGAGAAATACTTAGAAAAGCAAATGGATTTGTATGTAGCATTTATGGATCTGGAGAAGGCATATGATAGAGTTGATAGAGATGCTCTGTGGAAGGTATTAAGAATATATGGTGTGGGAGGCAAGTTGTTAGAAGCAGTGAAAAGTTTTTATCGAGGATGTAAGGCATGTGTACGTGTAGGAAGAGAGGAAAGTGATTGGTTCTCAGTGAATGTAGGTTTGCGGCAGGGGTGTGTGATGTCTCCATGGTTGTTTAATTTGTTTATGGATGGGGTTGTTAGGGAGGTGAATGCAAGAGTTTTGGAAAGAGGGGCAAGTATGAAGTCTGTTGGGGATGAGAGAGCTTGGGAAGTGAGTCAGTTGTTGTTCGCTGATGATACAGCACTGGTGGCTGATTCATGTGAGAAACTGCAGAAGCTGGTGACTGAGTTTGGTAAAGTGTGTGAAAGAAGAAAGTTAAGAGTAAATGTGAACAAGAGCAAGGTTATTAGGTACAGTAGGGTTGAGGGTCAAGTCAATTGGGAGGTGAGTTTGAATGGAGAACAACTGGAGGAAGTGAAGTGTTTTAGATATCTGGGAGTGGATCTGGCAGCGGATGGAACCATGGAAGTGGAAGTGGATCATAGGGTGGGGGAGGGGGCGAAAATTCTGGGAGCCTTGAAGAATGTGTGGAAGTCGAGAACATTATCTCGGAAAGCAAAAATGGGTATGTTTGAAGGAATAGTGGTTCCAACAATGTTGTATGGTTGCGAGGCGTGGACTATGGATAGAGTTGTGCGCAGGAGGATGGATGTGCTGGAAATGAGATGTTTGAGGACAATGTGTGGTGTGAGGTGGTTTGATCGAGTAATTACCGTAAGGGTAAGAGAGATGTGTGGAAATAAAAAGAGTGTGGTTGAGAGAGCAGAAGAGGGTGTTTTGAAATGGTTTGGGCACATGGAGAGAATGAGTGAGGAAAGATTGACCAAGAGGATATACGTGTCGGAGGTGGAGGGAACGAGGAGAAGAGGGAGACCAAATTGGAGGTGGAAAGATGGAGTGAAAAAGATTCTGTGTGATCGGGGCCTGAACATGCAGGAGGGTGAAAGGAGGGCAAGGAATAGAGTGAATTGGAGCGATGTGGTATACCGGGGTTGATGTGCTGTCAGTGGATTGAATCAGGGCATGTGAAGCGTCTGGGGTAAACCATGGAAAGCTGTGTAGGTATGTATATTTGCGTGTGTGGATGTATGTATGTACATGTGTATGGGGGTGGGTTGGGCCATTTCTTTCGTCTGTTTCCTTGCGCTACCTCGCAAACGCGGGAGACAAAAAAAGAAAAAAATATATATATATCCCTGGGGATAGAGGAGAAAGAATACTTTCCACGTATTCCCTGCGTGTTGTAGAAGGCGACTAGAAGGGAAGGGAGCGGGGGGCTGGAAATCCTCCCCTCTCATTATTTTTGTTTAATTTTCCAAAAGAAGGAACAGAGAAGGGGGCCAGGTGAGGATATTCCCTCAAAGGCCCAGTTCCCTGTTCTTAACGCTACCTTGCTAATGCGGGAAATGGCGAATAGTTTGAAAGATGTATGGAAAGGATCACAATTTTGCGCTTGATCAAGATATTCCTATGAGTCCATGTGGACTCATAGGAATATATATGTATATATTTTTTTCTTTATTTATTTTGTTTTGTCGCTGTCTCCCGCGGTAGCGAGGTAGCGCAAGGAAACAGACGAAAGAATGGCCCAACCCACCCACATACACATTTATATACATACACGTCCACACACGCAAATATACATATGTATACCTCTCAACATATACATATATATACACACACAGACACATGCATATATACACGTCTTGAACACCTTTACCCGCGTCAGCAAGGTAGCGTCAGGAAACAGAAACAGGCGACGAGAGACCCATTTTTTTTGTATAAATGCATGTACATTCTTGCACATACACATACATATAAGTATACCATATACACATGTACCTACTTGTACATACACATGAACAAACATATACACTTATACACATTTACATATTCATACTTGCTTGCCTTCATCTACGCATATGAATGTTAATGGGTTGTCTAGTGAGAGTTAAAGAGGGAGCTTGTGGAGAAATTTGAAAGTTATAGTTTGTATGTGCTGTGAATTGGGTAAACCCATATACTAGGGTGTGTATGGGGTGAGAATGGAAATGATGGATGGAGAGTGTGGGAGTGCATTGAAGGAGTGATATGGATGGAAATGAATTAAGATTATCGTGGAAGAGGGAATGAAGGATGACCCATTCTGATTTTTTTTTTTGCTGTCTCCCGCGTTTGCGAGGTAGCACAAGGAAACAGACGAAAGAAATGGCCCAACCCACCCCCATACACATGTATATACATACACGTCCACAGATGCAAATATACATACCCATACATCTCAATGTACACATATATATACACACACAGACACATATATATACACATGCACACAATTCACACTGTCTGCCTTTATTCATTCCCATTGCCACCTCGCCTCACATGGAATAACATCCCCCTCCCCCCTCATGTGTGCGAGGTAGCACTAGGAAAAGACAACAAAGGCCCCATTCGTTCACACTCAGTCTCTAGCTGTCATGCAATAATGCCCTAAACCACAGCTCCCTTTCCACATCCAGGCCCCACAGAACTTTCCATGGTTTACCCCAGATGCTTCACATGCCCTGATTCAATCCATTGACATCACGTCGACATACATACATTAAATAACCTTACCAACCAGTCAACAATACAGTCACCCCCTTTTTTAATAAATTCCACTCCAATACCATCCAAACCTGCTGCCTTACTGGCTTTCATCTTCCGCAAAGCTTTTACTACCCCTTCTCTGTTTACCAAATCATTTTCCCTAACCCTCTCACTTTGCGCACCACCTCTACCAAAACACCCTATATCTGCCACTCTTATCATCAAACACATTCAACAAACCTTCAAAATACTCACTCCATCTCCTTCTCACATCACCACTACTTGTTATCACCTCCCCATTAGCCCCCTTCACTGAAGTTCCCATTTGCTCCCCTGTCTTACGCACTTTATTTACCTCCTTCCAGAACATCTTTTTATTCTCCCTAAAATTTAATGGTACTCTCTCACCCCAACTCTCATTTGCCTTCTTTTTCACCTCTTGCACCTTTCTCTTGACCTCTGTCTCTTGACCTCCTGTCTCTTTCTTTTATACATCTCCCACTCATTTGCATTTTTTCCCTGCAAAAATCGTCCAAATGCCTCTCTCTTCTCTTTCACTAATAATCTTACTTCTTCATCCCACCACTCACTACCCTTTCTAATCAACCCACCTCCCACACTTCTCATGCCACAAGCATCTTTTGCGCAAGCCATCACTGCTTCCCTAAATACATCCCATTCCTCCCCCACTCCCCTTACCTCCTTTGTTCTCACTTTTTTCCGTTCTGTACTCAGTCTCTCCTGGTACATCCTCACACAAGCTCACTTACTCTCACCACCCTCTTCACCCCAACATTCACTCTTCTTTTCTGAAAACCCATACAAATCTTCACCTTAGCCTCCACAAGATAATGATCAGACATCCCTCCAGTTCTGATATCACTTAGAATATTGGAGGGTGTAACAGAGCAGGGATGGAATGGATCAAGAATACTGTGGGTGAAAGGAAAGATTGGAAAAGTGAAGCATGCATGGGTATGTATGTATGTATGCACCTTTGAAAATGAAGACTGTATGTGGTAAGGAATTTGTATGACTGTATAAATGGGTTTCATGAGAAGAGAAAAATGGTTGTAATGGATGACAGGAATGTATAGGTGGGATGTGATGAAATTGGCAAGATAGTTGGCAAATGGGGAGTGCCTGAAGTAAATAAGTGGAAGGTATCTTGTGGATGTCTGTGATGAGAGGGGTTTATTCCTTGTCAACATCTTTTTTTCAACACAAGATGATCCACAAATATACGTAGATGAGAAATGATGGAAGGGAAGAACAAATGGCTTTGACTGACCATGAGATGAAAGTTTCAAAAGGGTTGTGCTTGATACTAGAGTTATGAGAAGATTCTCTGAAGATTCTGATCTTTTTACAGTTCTTATGGAGGTGAGGATCAGGGAGAAGTAGAGATATGGTGTAAGGAAGAATGGAGAGGAAATTGTACTGGAATGATGGGGAAAAAGTAGAGGTGAATGTAAGGTGGAAATGTAAGTGTGAGAAGTAAGGAAGGGGAGTTGCTGAATCAAAAGGAGGAAGTGAAGGGAAGATAGAAGGAGTACTTTGAAGAACTGATGAACATAGAAGGTGAGACATCAATTGTTACATGCATTGGTATGAAGGATGGAAGGAAAAGGGTACAAATACAAGGGTTGATAGCATGAAGGGTGGTAAAATGGGCAGTAATGAATGACATGAAGGGTGGTAAAATGGGCAGTAATGAGGTTGAACGTAGGAAAGGCACTTGGAGTGGATAGGATTATGGCTGAATCGTTGAAGTATGAAGGAGAAATTGCGATAAAGTGGATGCATTTGATATGTAATTTATTATAGAAGCAGAAGGTTGTTCCTGAGAATTGGGTAAAACCTATTATTTTTCATTCATTTTGGGAAAACACTCTAAGGATGTATTTAGCAATTATTGGGGAATAAGCCTGTTCACTGTACCATGAAGAGTGTATGCAAGAATTTTGATTGACAGAGTGATAAAAGTTACTGAAAGAAGAATGTGAGGAGCAAGGGGCTTTCAGGAAAGGTAGGGGATGTGTGGATCAGATTTTTTTGGTGAGAATGACTGTGGAAAAGTATCTAACAAAAGGTAAGAGGCTGTAAGCAGTTTTTTTAGATCTTGAGAAAGTGTACGATAAGAGTTGAGTTGAGTGCAATTTGGGATGTGTTAAGGATAGTTGGGGTAGGAGGGTAAATTTTGAATAGTGTGAAAACTTTCTAAGGGGGAGCAAACAGTTTACATTTGGAAGTGAGGCAGGGCTGTGTGATGTTACCTTGGCTTTATATTGTATATATATGTGGAATGATAAGGAAGAGTAAAGCAAAATTAGGGAAAGTGGGTATAGTTGTGAGATATGGTGGCTAGTGACAAGCCTGTTTGCAGATAATACTGTGTTGTTTGCTGAGAGTGAAGAGGAGTTGCAGAAGGTTGTAAGTGTGTTTTATGGTGCATGTAACCTTAGGTGATTGAAGTTAAATGTGAATAGAAGTAAAGTAATGTTGAGTGAAAGTGTAGATTTTGCAAAGCCCTATGAAGTGCTAAAAGAAAGTGTACTAAACTGTGTTACAGATATGGGAGTAGAAAGACTGAAATGATGACAGAATTTGAGTATTTAGGAGCTATTTTAGGTAACTTTGGTGATATGGAGGGAGAGATACAAGAGAGAGAGCAGGACAGTATAGAAGAGTCATTGGATCCCCTAACAGAATAATGCAGGATTGAGGTGTAAATATGGAAATAGAGAAAAATATTAGTAGACAGCATAGTCTTCCTGACCCTGACCTGTATATCCGAAACGGACATGGAGTGAGTCAGAGTCACAGCAGAGGTCAAGACTCCAGACTGTGGGATTGAGATGTTTGAGAAGAGCATGTGATATGATGAGAGAGAATGAAGAAAGAAAGGTGTGTAAGAGATTTAGTAATGGCAGGGAAAACAGAGGGAATAAATTGTGGAGTGGTAGAGTGTGTGAAACATAATGGTTTGAGATGGTTTGGGCTTGTGGAAAGAATGCAAGGATAGTGTATGGTTAAAGGGGATGGTTTTGGAAGATCACCTGTGACTGAGGGAAGTAGAGTTGAAGAGTACTAGAGTGAAAATGGTGTAAGAATGTGTGGAATGGTGTATTTGAGGAGGCATTTAAGGACGGATAAGTGAAGACTCTTTTCCCATGGCCATCCCTTAATGGGAGTTCCCAGAGGGAATGGGCATTAGAGATTAAGATCGATAGATAGATAGTTTTAGTGTGACCAAGAGTAAGACTACAAATGTGACACAGATATAAGAAGATTTTATGATCATTTCTTTGTTGCTCCTAAGTAAGGGCATCAGCACTTTCTTGGACAGTTTGTACACAATAGTACTATTAGTTTTTCTTTTCCACTGAGAAGCTGTAGTGAGCTGTTTTTCTAGTCCATTCATTTTACTGCATAGAAGGTTATCCAAGTGCATTATTGAATGGTATCTTTCAGTTCCATTGTTTGGAAAATGTAGCAGCAGTGACTCAGTTTTACAGGTGAATTTTGTGTAATTTGGCTTTCACACAGCTGATGATGTTTAGTTGCACTTTTTCTCAAATATGTTTGAATGTGGGCATAATATATTTTCTTTGATTATTAGACTGAAAGAAGAACTAAAGCGACAAGAAGAGCAGCGGAGAAACTTAGAAGCTCTAAGACGTCAGCATGAGGAGGAAACACAGAGGCTAGAGGAGGAGAGGCGAAAGATAAGAGAAGAGCAGTTAAGAAGACAAGAAGAAATGAGAAGAATTGAAGAGGAGAAAATCAGAAAGGAAGAAGAAGAACAAAGGAAGATCCTGGTATGAAAAATATTAAGTGTATGTTCGTTTGATAGTTACATAAATCATACAGGTTGAACCTTCTTAAGCCAGCAAACTTGGAACTATAGCAATGGTAGACTGTGAATTTTCTGGTTTATGGATGGTCCCACATAAGCCATAGTCTTTGAGAAAAATTATCTCGCATATCATAGACACACATTTTATTTATGGAGAGGTGGGGGAGGTAAACACAAGCAAGTATGCTGTCTCTAAGGAGTCTGTGGTGATACCATAATCTTGTGCAAAGCATCTTTCATTGAGTCATACAATCTGGTCAGCCTGACAAGGTAGGTAAGAATCTCTGATGCCTTGCCTATGAACAAAGTCTGGGAATGCATCTTGGTCCTTTTATTGAGTTGGTAGCCCAAAGCTTGATCCTTAAATTGATATATGAAAACCTTATTCTTGTCAGTTTCCTTAAACTTTGGCAGTTTGGGAAAACTGGGAATTGTATAGGTTGAAGGAGGGTTGGCAGTTTGGATTAGGTATGGTTGAACTGGAACTTGGGCATGTGAAATAGTGAGGGCTAGGGCATTTGTTCTTGTTTGATCTTCAGTTGTAACCTTCTGTTGTTGTTTTTTCTTTTCCTCTTACCATTGGGCTTCTTTCTTCCCCTGGGTGTCATCTATCTACCTCTGGCCATCTTCCCTCTCTTGGGATTTGTGCAGTTGCCTTTTCTCATGTTCTAGGTCTAGTTATACTGTAATCCAGCGTCTAGCATCTTGACCTGTAATCCCCATTTCTTAGCCGAGTCCAGGTACTGTGCCATGTTAGTGTGCTTGAACAACTTGGAGATATCAGTCTTAGGCTGGTTCCTATCCTGGGCTGATGAATTTTAGTGATTTCATGCTTTGAGCTTAATAAGCACCTTAGAATGAACCAGTATTCACTTTGCAACATTCTAATTTTGCCATTAATGATAAAATAATTTAGCACTTGTTGACACTCTTTTAATCACAGTGTAGTATAAGTTCCTAGATCCAAACATGCATTCGCAGTCAATCAAAGAAGTCCTTTTTTGGGGATCAGATTCATATCATATATGTATGTGTTTGTGTGTGTGTTTTTATGCTGAAGGCTCCAGTCATAGACAAACGTCCACATCAGAGCTGGGCCTTAATTGAAATATAAAAAGAATTTGTTGTAGAAGGCGACTAAAGGGGACGGGAGCGGGGGGCTGGAAACCCTCCCCTCCTTGTATTATAACTTTTTAAAAGGGGAAACAGAAGGAGTCACGCGGGGAGTGCTCATCCTCCTCGAAGGCTCAGATTGGGGCGTCTAAATGTGTGTGGATGTAACCAAGATGAGAAAAAAAGGAGAGATAGGTAGTATGTTTGAGGAAAGGAACCTGGATGTTTTGGTTGTGAGTGAAAAACGAAGCTCAATGGTAATGGGGATGAGTGGTTTGGAAATGTCTTGGGAGTAAAGTCAGGGGTTAGTGAGAGGACAAGAGCAAGGGAAGGAGTAGCACTACTCCTGAAACACATGAGTGGTGGGAGTATGTGATAGAGTGTATGAAAGTAAACTCTAGATTGATATGGGTAAAACTGAAAGTTGATGGAGAGAGGTGGGTGATTATTGGTGCATATGCACCTGGGCATGAGAAGAAAGATCATGAGAGGCAAGTGTTTTGGGAGCAGCTGAGTGAATGTGTTAGTAGTTTTGTTGCATGTGACCAGGTTATGGTGATGGGTAATTTGAATGTAAAGGTGAGTGATGTGGCAGTTGAGGGAATAGTTGGTGTACATGGGGTATTCAGTGTTGTAAATGGAAATGGAGAAGAGCTTGTAGATTTATGTGCTGAAAAAGGACAGATGATTGGGAATACCTGGTTTAAAAAGCGAGATATACATAAGTATACGTATGTAAATAGGAGAGATGGCCAGAGAGCGTTATTGGATTACATGCAAATAGATAGGCACGTGAAAGAGAGACTTTTGGATGTTAATGTGCTGAGAGGTGCAACTGGAGGGATGTCTGATCATTATCTTGTGGAGGCAAAGGTGAAGATTTGTATGGGTTTTCAGAAAAAAAAATGTTGTGGTGAAAAGAGTGGTGAGAGTAAGTGAGCTTGGGAAGGAGACTTGTGTGAGGAAGTATCAGGAGAGACTGATAACAGAATGGAAAACGGTGAGAATAAAGGAGGTAAGGGGAGTGGGGGAGGAATGGGATGTATTTAGGTAAGCAGTGATGTCTTGCACAAAAGATGCTTGTGGCATGAGAAGCGTGGGAGGTGGGCAGATTAATAAAGGGTAGTGAGTGGTGGGATGAAGAAGTAAAATTATTAGTGCAAGAGAAGAGAGAGGCATTTGAATGATTTTTGCAGGGAAATAATGCAAATGAGTGGGAGATGTATAAAAGAAAGAGGCAGGAGGTCAAGAGAAAGGTGCAAGAGGTGAAAAAGAAGGCAAATGAGAGTTGGGGTGAGAGAGTATCATTAAATTTTAGGGAGGATGGATGTGCTGGAAATGAGATGTTTGAGGACAATGTGTGGTGTGAGGTGGTTTGATCGAGTAAGTAACGTAAGGGTAAGAGAGATGTGTGGAAATGAAAAGAGCGTGGTTGAGAGAGCAGAAGAGGGTGTTTTGAAATGGTTTGGGCACATGGAGAGAATGAGTGAGGAAAGATTGACCAAGAGGATATATGTGTCAGAGGTGGAGGGAACGAGGAGAAGAGGGAGACCAAATTGGAGGTGGAAAGATGGAGTGAGAGAGATTTTGTGTGATCGGGGCCTGAACATGCAGGAGGGTGAAAGGAGGGCAAGGAATAGAGTGAATTGGAGCGATGTGGTATACTGGGGTTGACGTGCTGTCAGTGGATTGAATTAGGGCATGTGAAGCGTCTGGGGTAAACCATGGAAAGCTGTGTAGGTATGTATATTTGCGTGTGTGGACGTATGTATATACATGTGTATGGGGGTGGGTTGGGCCATTTTCTTTCGTCTGTTTCCTTGCGCTACCTCGCAAACGCGGGAGACAGCGGCAAAAAAAAAAAAAAAAATGATGTTTTGGAAGTAGGTGAATAAAGTATGTAAGACAAGGGAACAAATGGGAACTTGAGTGAAGGGGGCAAATGGGTAGGTGATAATAAGTAATGGTGATGTGAGAAGGAGATGGAGTGAGTATTTTGAAGGTTTGTTGAATGTGTTTGATGATAGAGTGGCAGATATAGGGTGTTTTGGTCAAGGTGGTGTGCAAAGTGAGAGGGTCAGGGAAAATGCTTTGGTAAACAGAGAAGAGGTAGTAAAAGCTTTGCGGAAGATGACAGCCGGCAAGGCAGCAGGTTTGGATGGTATTGCAGTGGAATTTATTAAAAAAGGGGGTGACTGTATTGTTGACTGGTTGGTAAGGTTATTTAATGTATGTATGATTCATGGTGAGGTGCCTGAGGATTGGCGGAATGCGTGCATAGTGCCATTGTACAAAGGCAAAGGGGATAAAAGTGAGTGCTCAAATTTCAGAGGTATACGTTTGTTGAGTATTCCTGGGAAATTATAAGGGAGGATATTGATTGATAGGGTGAAGGCATGTACAGAGCATCAGATTGGGGAAGAGCAGTGTGGTTTCAGAAGTGGTAGAGGATGTGTGGATCAGGTGTTTGCTTTGAAGAATGTATGTGAGAAATACTTAGAAAAGCAAATGGATTTGTATGTAGCATTTATGGATCTGGAGAAGGCATATGATAGAGTTGATAGAGATGCTCTGTGGGAGGTATTAAGAATATATGGTGTGGGAGGGAAGTTGTTAGAAGCAGTGAAAGTTTTTATCGAGGATGTAAGGCATGTGTACATGTAGGAAGAGAGGAAAGTGATTGGTTCTCAGTGAATGTAGGTTTGCGGCAGGGGTGTGTGATGTCTCCATGGTTGTTTAATTTGTTTATGGATGGGGTTGATAGGGAGGTGAATACAAGAGGTTTGGAAAGAGGGGCAAGTATGAAGTCTGTTGTGGATGAGAGAGCTTGGGAAGTGAGTAAGTTGTTGTTCGTTGATGATATAGCACTGTTGGCTGATTCGTGTGAGAAACTGCAGAAGCTGGTGACTGAGTTTGGTAAAGTGTGTGAAAGAAGAAAGTTGAGAGTAAATGTGAATAAGAGTAAGGTTATTAGGTACAGTAGGGCTGAGGGACAAGTCAATTGGGAGGTAAGTTTGAATGGAGAAAAACTGGAGGAAGTAGTGTTTTAGATATCTAGGAGTGGATTTGGCAGCAGATGGAACCATGGAAGCGGAAGTGAATCATAGGGTGGGGGAGGGGGCGAAAGTTCTGGGAGCCTTGAAAAATGTGTGGAAGTCGAGAACATTATCTCGGAAAGCAAAAATGGGTAAGTTTGAAGGAATAGTGGTTCCAACAATGTTGTATGGTTGCGAGGCGTGGGCTATGGATAGAGCTGTGTGGAGGAGGGTGGATGTGCTGGAAATGAGATGTTTGAGGACAATATGTGGTGTGAGGTGGTTTGATCTGGTAAGTAATTATAGGATGAGAGAGATGTGTGGTAATGAAAAGAGTGTGGTTGAGAGAGCAGAAGAGGGTGTTTTGAAATGGTTTGGTCACATGGAGAGAATAAGTGAGGAAAGATTGACCAAGAGGATATATGTGTCAGAGGTGGATGGGACGAGGAGAAGTGGGAGACCAAATTGGAGGTGGAAAGATGGAGTGAAAAAGATTTTGAGTGATCGGAGCCTGAGCTTGCAGGAGGGTGAAAGGCAGATTTCGAGTGATCAGGGCCTGAACATACAGGAAGGTGAGGGGTGTATGAGGAATAGAGTGAATTGGAATGATATGGTATACTGGGCTTGACATGCTGTCAATGGACTGAACCACGGCATGTGAAGCATCTGAGGTAAACCATGGAAAGTTTTGGCCTGGATGTGGATAGGGAGCTGTGGTTTTGGTGCATTACACATGACAACTAGAGACTGAGTGTGAACGAATCTGGCCTTTTTGTCTGTATTCCTGGCACTGCCTCACTGAAGAAGGGGATGCCGATTTTCTGTGGAGCAGGGTAGCGACAGGAATGGATGAAGGCAAGCAAGTATGAATATGTACACATGTATGTGTGTAGTGTCTGTGTATGTGTATGTATATACTTGTATATGTTGACATTTATATATATGTATTTTGGTTTGATCGAGTGAGTAACGTAAGGGTAAGAGAGATGTGTGGAAATAAAAAGAGCGTGGTTGAGAGAGCAGAAGAGGGTGTTTTGAAGTGGTTTGGGCACATGGAGAGAATGAGTGAGGAAAGATTGACCAAGAGGATATATGTGTCGGAGGTGGAGGGAACGAGGAGAAGAGGGAGACCAAATTGGAGGTGGAAAGATGGAGTGAAAAAGATTTTGTGTGATCGGGGCCTGAACATGCAGGAGGGTGAAAGGAGGGCAAGGAATAGAGTGAATTGGAACGATGTGGTATACTGGGGTTGACGTGCTGTCAGTGGATTGAATCAAGGCATGTGAAGCGTCTGGGGTAAACCATGGAAAGCTGTGTAGGTATGTATATCAGCGTGTGTGGACGTATGTATATACATGTGTATGGGGGGGGTTGGGCCGTTTCTTTCGTCTGTTTCCTTGCGCTACCTCGCAAACGCGGGAGACAGCGACAAAGTATAATAAAAAAAAAAAAAAATATTTGTGCATATGTGGGTGTTGATGTATATATGTGTATATGAGTGGATGGGCCATTCTTCATCTGTTTCGTGGTGTGGGATGCAGCGTTTGTGTATAATAGGTAAAAATAAGAATTATGAAAGGGAAAAATAAAAGACAGGGGAAAGTATTTATAAATTTCAGAGGAAGTGGAAAACCTCTTTTAAAATGTGGTCATAATTATTGAGAAAGACATGAGAAGGTAGAGAATTCCAAATCTTTGATGTCGGGAAAGAAGCAGTTATTAGAATTTCCCACCCATGATTTGCTGATGACCACACAGCAGTCATGTGGCACAGCTTTTTACCAAGTATTGTGTGGTGTAGTTAGAGGTGTGGGCACACAAGTAGTCAGTTTAGGAGCAAAAACCACATTAATACCTATAAAAGAGAGAAAGTGAACCAATATTGCAGCATAGGGCAAGAGGGTCAGGTTTGGAAGTTATCCTTGAACAGTTTATAAGTCGAATTGCTTTTGACTCAACTCTCTCAGTTAAGGATGCAGAGCTTGAACTATCCCAGATATGAGTACAGCACTCCATACAAGGATGAGTTAATCCCTCGTATAAACAGAGCATCTGTTCAGAAGAAAAGAAATTTTGACGTTTAAACAGCACATCCAGTTTCTTAGAGGCAAACTTATCCATTCCTGTAATGTGGGGCTTCCAAGAAATAGTGGATGTTAGAATAATACCAAGTATGTTCATTGAGTCAAGGTGGAATTACGGAACCTCAAAAGAGAGACGAGAGTTGTGAGTTTTTGATAGAGAGATGGACAGAAACTGTGTCTTGGAAGCATTAAACTTAACTGGATTTCGTTTACCTCACTGAGATATCCAGTCCAAGTCTGAGTTTATTAAGGAAGCTGTTTGAAGATGAGATGCAGATTGTGTGAGAGAAGGAGCCAAATTTAAGGATGTTGATGAATGCAGTGTTTTGTCAATGTTTAAGTGCATTTGGTTATTTGTGAAGGAGAGGAAATCATTTAAAAGGGTAGAAATATTGTAGGAGATAGGACAGAACCTGGAGGGACACCACTGTTGATGCAGAAAAGAGGGTAGACATCCATCAACAACCACAGAGATAGACCGGCCAGAGAGGAAGGTAGGTATGAAGGAACAAAGTGATGGAGGAAGGCCAAAAGAGGGAACCTTAGAGATGAGATCCTGATGCCAAACCCTGTCAGAAGCTTTGGACATATGAAAGGCAACTACATATGACTCACCAAAATCTTTCAGGGATAATAACCAGACATTAATGAGATAGGGATGAACATCACTAGTAGCTCTCACCTTACGGAAGCCATACTGGTGATCAGAGAGAAAACTGATTTTTGAAGTGTTTAAGGATATAGGAGTTGAGGAGGGATTCAAAGACTTTGGAAATGGTAATGCAAAAGCAGTAGAACAATAGTTAGGGGGGGGTAAGAATGGTCACCCTTCTTAGGGATGGGATGCATCAATGCATGCTTCTAAGGAGAAGGAAAAGTTTTGGTTTTTAAACAGAAATAGAACAGACGAGCAAGCACACCTGCAAGTTCAGAGGCATATTTTTTCAGTACAAGAGGATGGATACCATCAGGACCATGTTTCCTTGTTTCCAGAGAGAGAAGCACTTTTCAGACTGCCCGAAAAGAGATCATGGGGAGGGGCATACAATTAGTAAGAGGAGCATCAAGGGGCAAAGGAATGTTAGAATCATCCAAGGTGGAGTTAAAGGATAAACATACACTTTCGAAAGAAAGTTGCTTTGCCTAAGGCAGAGACACGTATAGTACCGTTAGAACGGAAAAGTGAAGGAAAGGTAGAACAACAGAAGTTGTTAGAGATGCCCTTAGAGAAAGACCTATTAATGGATGATCTGGAGAGCTGATTAAAGACCACATTTGTTCACTCCCTGAGTTGACTGAAGACTGGTAAATGCTTTTGGCTGCAGGTTGTGTATCCAAGATGGCCTCACTGTTGTAAAGAAGAGAGAAGGTTACATGATATTATTCTCTGGAGCACACTTATTGCTTGATTTTTTTTTTTTTTTTTTCATACTATTCGCCATTTCCCGCATTAGTGAGGTAGCATTAAGAACAGAGGACTGGGCCTTAGAGGGAATATCCTCACCTGGCCCCCTTCTCTGTTCCTTCTTGTGGAAAAAGAAAAAAAAAAAAAAAAAAAAAAGAGAGGGGAGGATTTCCAGCCCCCCGCTTGATACAGTCAGTAATTACTTTGTTAGGCTGCTGCAAGGGAACTCTGGCTTCAGAAATTACTACTGTTGTGTTGTGATTCCTTAGTGTTTCTTCATTATGGTATCCATTGTCCAATGGCCTCACATCTAACTTGTCAGGAACTTGGTGATATATCCACCAGGTGTATTATCTCTGTGCATCTCGCATCCCAGCATCAGTCCCTCATGAATGGATGAGACAAGAGTTGTGAGTTTTTGATGGAGGGATGGGTGAAAATTAAGTCTTGGGAGCATTGAACTTCGCAGGATTTTGTGTACTTCACTGAGATATCCTATCCAAGTCTGATTTTATTGAGGAGGCTATGTCAAGACGAGATGCAGATCAAGTGGGAGAAGAGGAAGCAGAATTGAGGGATGTGGATGAATGTAGTGTCCACTTTCAGGTATTTGAAATACTTCACTTTCTCCAATTTTTTCTATTCAAATTTACACCTCAACTAACCTGTCCCTCATCCCTGCTAAACTGAATAGTCATGCTTTTATTCATATTTACTCTAAGCTTTCTCCTTTCCCACACTTTTCCAAACTCAGTCACCAACTTTTGTAGTTTCTCACTTGAATCTGCCAGTACTGCTGTATCATCAGGAAACAACAACTGACTCACTTCCCAGGCCCTATCATCCCAACAGACTGCATATCATCTCTCTCTCTCTCTCTCTCTCTCTCTCTCTCTCTCTCTCTCTCTCTCTCTCTCTCTCTCTCTCTCCAAGATTCTTGCATTTTAATGATGTAGAATATGGACTCAGTGAAGGAAACAATAGATAGAGTGACAGTACTTCCCAATCATAGCCTGCCCTAAAACTAACTTGCGGAAATTGAAAATGATTTGGAACGTATCCATCCCAAGCATAGTTTACTGAAGCAAGATTTTGGGGACATACACATCCCATATGTAATGAAAAGATTAAACATCCTCTTCACTCAATCCCACTGGTTTTAAGGCTATAGTGTCTTCCAGTGTAAAAATACTTGAATTTGATATTCATGTTTTCACAAGTTGTAACAACAGTCTCTACAGTTCTTCCCTCTAAAATCCCATAGCCAGGTTAGTTCCTCTGTAATTGACAATTTATTCCCGATAAGTTTATGGAACCTGACATTCTGAACGTCATGAAAATGATCCACTGTAATGGCCTGACGCTGGGAAAAAACACACCATAAATCTGCCTCTCATTTGTGTTGTATATATGGAGTGCTTTGATATGGACAGAAAAAAGAAAATATATGACAAATTTAGGATGGACGTATCGGCAGTCCACCAAAACAATCAACGAGCTGCCGCATTTCGCCATAAGGCGCTACCTCGAGTAGGCAGAGAACGGCGAGCAAGTTGGGTTGCAGCAGTCTGTCTCCAGTCAACCAAGCTGTTTATCCTTCCCTCAGTATTGGTCGATAAGATGGGTGCTTAGCTTAGGCTAGGATATATATATATATGTATATATATGTATATATATATGTGTGTATATTTTTTTTTTTTTCATACTATTCGCTGTTTCCCGCGATAGCGAGGTAGCGTTAAGAACAGAGGATTGGGCCTTTTTTGGAATATCCTCACCTGGCCCCCTCTGTTCCTTCTTTTGGAAAATTAAAAAAAAAAAAAAAGAGGGGGGAGGATTTCCAGCCCCCCGCTCCCTCCCCTTTTAGTCGCCTTCTACGACACGCAGGGAATACGTGGGAAGTATTCTTAATCCCCTATCCCCAGGGATAATGTGTGTATATATATATATATATATATATATATATATATATATATATATATATATATATATATATATATATACTATCCCTGGGGATAGGGGTGAAAGAATACTTCCCACGTATTCCTCGCGTGTCGTAGAAAGCGACTAGAGGGGACGGGAGCGGGGGGCCAGAAATCCTCCCCTCCTTCTATTAACTTTCTAAAATGGGAAACAGAAAAAGGAGTCACATGGGGAGTGCTCATCCTCCTCGAAGGCTCAGAGTGGGGTGCCTAAATGTGTGTGGATGTAACCAAGATGTGAAAAAAGGAGAGATAGGTAGTATGTTTGAGGAAAGGAACCTGGATGTTTTGGCTCTGAGTGAAATGAAGCTCAAGGGTAAAGGGGAAGAGTGGTTTGGGAATGTCTGGGGAGTAAAGTCAGGGGTTAGTGAGAGGACAAGAGCAAGGGAAGGAGTAGCAATACTCCTGAAACAGGAGTTGTGGGAGTATGTGATAGAATGTAAGAAAGTAAATTCTCGATTAATATGGGTAAAACTGAAAGTTGATGGAGAGAGGTGGGTGATTATTGGTGCATATGCACCTGGGCATGAGAAGAAAGATCATGAGAGGCAAGTGTTTTGGGAGCAGCTGAATGAGTGTGTTAGTGGTTTTGATGCACGAGACCGGGTTATAGTGATGGGTGATTTGAATGCAAAGGTGAGTAATGTGGCAGTTGAGGGAATAATTGGTATACATGGGGTGTTCAGTGTTGTAAATGGAAATGGTGAAGAGCTTGTAGATTTATGTGCTGAAAAAGGACTGATGATTGGGAATACCTGGTTTAAAAAGCGAGATATACATAAGTATACTTATGTAAGTAGGAGAGATGGCCAGAGAGCATTATTGGATTACGTGTTAATTGACAGGCGTGCGAAAGAGAGACTTTTGGATGTTAATGTGCTGAGAGGTGCAACTGGAGGGATGTCTGATCATTATCTTGTGGAGGCAAAGGTGAAGATTTGTAGGGGTTTTCAGAAAAGAAGAGTGAATGTTGGGGTGAAGAGGGTGGTGAGAGTAAGTGAGCTTGGGAAGGAGACCTGTGTGAGGAAGTACCAGGAGAGACTGAGTACAGAATGGAAAAAGGTGAGAACAATGGAAGTAAGGGGAGTGGGGGAGGAATGGGATGTATTTAGGGAATCAGTGATGGATTGCGCAAAAGATGCTTGTGGCATGAGAAGAGTGGGAGGTGGGTTGATTAGAAAGGGTAGTGAGTGGTGGGATGAAGAAGTAAGAGTATTAGTGAAAGAGAAGAGAGAGGCATTTGGACGATTTTTGCAGGGAAAAAATGCAATTGAGTGGGAGATGTATAAAAGAAAGAGACAGGAGGTCAAGAGAAAGGTGCAAGAGGCGAAAAAAAGGGCAAATGAGAGTTGGGGTGAGAGAGTATCATTAAATTTTAGGGAGAATAAAAAGATGTTCTGGAAGGAGGTAAATAAAGTGCGTAAGACAAGGGAGCAAATGGGAACTTCAGTGAAGGGCGCAAATGGGGAGGTTATAACAAGTAGTGGTGATGTGAGAAGGAGATGGAGTGAGTATTTTGAAGGTTTGTTGAATTTGTTTGATGATAGAGTGGCAGATATAGGGTGTTTTGGTCGAGGTGGTGTGCAAAGTGAGAGGGTTAGGGAAAATGATTTGGTAAACAGAGAAGAGGTAGTGAAAGCTTTGCGGAAGATGAAAGCCGGCAAGGCAGCAGGTTTGGATGGTATTGCAGTGGAATTTATTAAAAAAGGGGGTGACTGTATTGTTGACTGGTTGGTAAGGTTATTTAATGTATGTATGACTCATGGTGAGGTGCCTGAGGATTGGCGGAATGCGTGCATAGTGCCATTGTACAAAGGCAAAGGGGATAAGAGTGAGTGCTCAAATTACAGAGGTATAAGTTTGTTGAGTATTCCTGGTAAATTATATGGGAGGGTATTGATTGAGAGGGTGAAGGCATGTACAGAGCATCAGATTGGGGAAGAGCAGTGTGGTTTCAGAAGTGGTAGAGGATGTGTGGATCAGGTGTTTGCTTTGAAGAATGTATGTGAGAAATACTTAGAAAAGCAAATGGATTTGTATGTAGCATTTATGGATCTGGAGAAGGCATATGATAGAGTTGATAGAGGTGCTCTGTGGAAGGTATTAAGAATATATGGTGTGGGAGGAAAGTTGTTAGAAGCAGTGAAAAGTTTTTATCGAGGATGTAAGGCATGTGTACGTGTAGGAAGAGAGGAAAGTGATTGGTTCTCAGTGAATGTAGGTTTGCGGCAGGGGTGTGTGATGTCTCCATGGTTGTTTAATTTGTTTATGGATGGGGTTGTTAGGGAGGTAAATGCAAGAGTTTTGGAAAGAGGGGCAAGTATGAAGTCTGTTGGGGATGAGAGAGCTTGGGAAGTGAGTCAGTTGTTGTTCGCTGATGATACAGCGCTGGTGGCTGATTCATGTGAGAAACTGCAGAAGCTGGTGACTGAGTTTGGTAAAGTGTGTGGAAGAAGAAAGTTAAGAGTAAATGTGAAAAAGAGCAAGGTTGTTAGGTATAGTAGGGTTGAGGGTCAAGTCAATTGGGAGGTGAGTTTGAATGGAGAAAAACTGGAGGAAGTGAAGTGTTTTAGATATCTGGGAGTGGATCTGGCAGCGGATGGAACCATGGAAGCGGAAGTGGATCATAGGGTGGGGGAGGGGGCGAAAATTCTGGGGGCCTTGAAGAATGTGTGGAAGTCGAGAACATTATCTCGGAAAGTAAAAATGGGTATGTTTGAAGGAATAGTGGTTCCAACAATGTTGTATGGTTGCGAGGTGTGGGCTATGGATAGAGTTGTGCGCAGGAGGATGGATGTGCTGGAAATGAGATGTTTGAGGACAATGTGTGGTGTGAGGTGGTTTGATCGAGTGAGTAACGTAAGGGTGAGAGAGATGTGTGGAAATAAAAAGAGCGTGGTTGAGAGAGCAGAAGAGGGTGTTTTGAAGTGGTTTGGGCACATGGAGAGAATGAGTGAGGAAAGATTGACCAAGAGGATATATGTGTCGGAGGTGGAGGGAACGAGGAGAAGAGGGAGACCAAATTGGAGGTGGAAAGATGGAGTGAAAAAGATTTTGTGTGATCGGGGCCTGAACATGCAGGAGGGTGAAAGGAGGGCAAGGAATAGAGTAAATTGGAGCGATGTGGTATACCGTGGTTGACGTGCCGTCAGTGGATTGAATCAAGGCATGTGAAGCGTCTGGGGTAAACCATGGAAAGCTGTGTAGGTGTGTATATTTGCGTGTGTGGACGTATGTATATACATGTGTGTGGGGGGGGTTGGGCCATTTCTTTCGTCTGTTTCCTTGCGCTACCTCGCAAACGCGGGAGACAGCGACAGAGTATAATAAAAAAAAAAAAAAGTTTATGGAAAAGTTCTGGGTGTTCTTATACCTTGTCCACAAAATTTTATTAAGTTTTCTTTGTTCCTTTCTATAACTATCATTTCTTGCTCTCTTATATCTAGCTTGCTGGCTGGAGTGCCATCGCTGTACATGTTGATGATCCTTTGATTTTTGAAAACTTTCATTAAACTATTCTACCCTCAGTTTTAACATTATCTCTGTGTTGGAGGCTAGAGGTACCCATTTTTGTACTTCTTTGTAAATTTGACAGAACTTCTCACCACAATATTTTGACTACTGAACCATAGAAATTGTTAAGGCTTGTGTAGTTTCCATTATTGTATTTTTTCTAGGTCTTGTCTGTCTGTCTCGTTGTCTTTCTTTCTTTTTATTAACATGTTTAGAAGATAACTCAAGAACAGAGCACGATAGAAATTAATATTTTCACTGAAGATACCCCTTGTTGAGACGACAAACTGATTAGATTTTTACCCATGTAGTTATATAGATTTTCCCAGCGATGATGAAGGATGGGAAAGTCGACTTTATAATGTATGTGTATTAGGCAGAGACAAATATCATGGCAGATAAATTTTTGGGAAACTAATGAGCTCTTTAGTTGTTGCTTTTTGTAAAATTTGAATGATTAGATATTGGGCAGTGGAAGTGCCTAGATTTGTGAATGCAAATATTTATTCAGGAGTCTAACATCATGAGAGTTGCAAGGTATATTCATCATGATAGTGCTCTTTGTGAAGTAACATCTTTGAAGGAATAAGACACCATAAAAGAACTAGTATATATTTATTTATTATACTTTGTCGCTGTCTCCCGCATTAGTGAGGTAGCGCAAGGAAACAGACGAAAGAATGGCCCAACCCACCCACACACACATGTATATACATAATGTCCACACACGCACATATACAAACCTATACATTTTAACATATACATATATATACATACACAGACATATACATATATACACATATACATAATTCATACTTGCTGCCTTTATTCATTCCCGTCGCCACCCTGCCACACATGAAATGACAACCCCCTCCTCCCACATGCGCACGAGGTAGTACTAGGAAAAGACAACAAAGGCCACATTCGTTCACACTCAGTCTCTAACTGTCATGTAATAATGCACCAAAACCACAGCTCCATTTTCACATCCAGGCCCCACAAAACTTTCCATGGTTTACCCCAGACACTCCACATGCCCTGGTTCAATCCATTTACATAATGTCGACCCTGGTATACCACATCGTTCCAATTCACTCTATTCCTTGCACGCCTTTCACCCTCCTGTATGTTCAGGCCCCGATCACTCAAAATCTTTTTCACTCCATCCTTCCACCTCCAATTTGGTCTCCCACTTCTCCTCGTTCCCTCCACCTCTGACCCATGTATCCTCTTTGCCAATCTTTCCTCACTCATTCTCTCCATGTGACCAAACCACTTCAAAACACCCTCTTCTGCTCTCTCAACCACACTCTTTTCATTACCACACATCTCTCTAACTCTTTCATAACTTACTTGATCAAACCACCTCACACCACATATTGTCCTCAAACATCTCATTTCCAACATATCCACCCTCATCTGCTCAACTTTATCTATAGCCCATGCTTCGTAACCATATAGCATTGTTGGAACCATTATCCCTTCAAACACACCCATTTTTGCTTTCCGGGATAATGCTCTTGTCTTCCACACATTTTTCAATGCTCCCAGAACTTTTGCCCCCTCCCTCACCCTGTGACTCACTTCTGCTTCCATGGTTCCATCTTCTGCCAAATCCACTCCCAGATATCTAAAACACTTCACTTGCTCCAGTTTTTTCCATTCAAACTTACCTCCCAATTGACTTGTCCCTCAACCGTGCTGTACCTAATAACCTTGCTCATATTCACATTTACTCTCAGCTTTCCTCTTTCACACACTTACCAAACTCAGTCACCAGCTTCTGCAGTTTCTCACTCGAATCAGCCACCAGTGCTGTATCATGAGCGAACGACAACTGACTCACTTCCCAAGCCCTCTCATCCACAACAGACTTCATACTTGCCTCTCTTTCCAAAACTCTTGCATTCACCTCCCTAACCACCCCATCCATAAACAAATTAAACAACCATGGAGACATCATGCACCCCTGCTGTAAACCGACATTCACTGAGAACCAATCACTTTCCTCTCTTCCTACTTTTACACATGCCTTACATCCTTGATGAAAACTTTTCACTGCTTCTAGCAACTTTCCTCCAACACCATTTATTCTTCATGCCTTCCACAGAGCATCTCTATCAACTCTATCATATGCCTTCTCCAGATCCATAAATGCCACATACAAATCCTTTTGCTTTTCTAAGTATTTCTTGCATACATTCTTCAAAGCAAACACCTGATCCGTGCATCCTCTACCACTTCTGAAACCACACTGCTCTTCCCCAATCTGATGCTCTGTACATGCTTTCACCCTCTCAATCAATACCCTCCCATATAATTTACCAGGAATATTCAACAAACTTATACCTCTGTAATTTGAGCACTCACCTTTATCCCCTTTGCCTTTGTACAGTGGCACTGGGCATGCATTCCGCCAGTCCTCAGGCACCTCACCATGAGTCATACATATATTAAATATCCTTACCAACCAGTCAACAACAGAGTCACCCCCTTTTTTGATATATTCCACTGCAATACCATCCAAACCCGCTGTCTTGTCGGCTTTCATCTTCCACAAAGCTTTTACTACCTCTTCTCAGTTTACCAAATCATATGCCCTAATCCTCTCACTTTGCACACCACCTCAACCAAAACACCCTATATCTGCCACTCTATCATCTAACCCATTCGACAAACCTTCAAAATACTCACTCCATCTTCTCACGTCACCACTACTTGTTATTACCTCCCCATTAGACCCCTTCACCGATGTTTCCATTTGTTCTCTTGTCTTACGCACTTTATTTACCTCCTTCCAAAACATCTTTTTCTTGTCCCTAAAATTTAATGATACTCTCTCCTCCCAACTCTCATTTGCCCTCTTTTTCACCTCTTGCACCTTTTTCTTGACCTCCTGCCTCTTTCTCCTATACATCTGCCAGTCATTTGCACTATTTCCCTGCAGAAATCATCCAAATGCCTCTCTCTTCTGTTTCACTAATGATCTTACTTTTTCATCCCACCGCTCACTACCTTTTCTAATCTGCCCTCCTCCCACGCTTCTCATGCCACAAGCATCTTTTGTGCATGCCATCACTGCTTCCCTAAATACATCCCATTCCTCTCCCACTCCCCTTACATACTTTGCTCTCACCTTTTGCATTATGCACTCAGTCTCTCCTTATACTTCCTCACACAAGTCTCCTTCCCAAGCTCACTTATTCTCACCACTCTCTTCACCCCATCATTCACTCTTCTTTTTTGAAAACCTCTACAAATATCTTTACCTTTGCCTCCACAAGATAATGATCAGACATCCCCACCTCTCAGCACATTAACATTCAAAATTCTCTCTTTCATGCACCTATCAATTAACATGTAATCCAATAACACTCTCTGACCATCTCTCCTACTTACATACGTATACTTATGTATGTCTCTCTTTTTAAACCAGGTATTCCCAATCACCAGTCCTTTTTCAGCACACAAATCTACAAGCTCTTCACCATTTCCATTTACAACAATGAACAGCCCATGTACACCAGTTATTCCCTCAACTGCCACATTACTCACCTTTGCATTCAAATCACCCATCACTATAACCCAGTCTCGTGCATCAAAACACACTCACTCAGCTGCTCCTGAAACACGTGCCTCTCATGATCCTTCTTGTCATGCCCAGGTGCGTAGGCACCAATAATCACCCATCTCTCTCCATCCTCTTTCAGTTTTACCCATATCAATCTAGAGTTTACTTTCTTACACTCTATCACATACTCCCACCAATCCTGTTTCAGTAGTGCTACTCCTTCCCTTTCTCTCGTCCTCTCACCAACCCCTGACTTTACTCCCAAAACATTTCCAAACCACTTTTCCCCTTTACCCTTGAGCTTCGTTTCACTCAGAGCCAAAACATCCAGTTTCCTTTCCTCAAACATACTACCTATCTCTCCTTTTTTCTCATCTTTGTTATATCCATACACATTTAGACTCCCCAATCTGAACCTTTGAGGAGGATGAGCTCTCCCCACATGACTCCTTCTGTTTCCCCTTTCAGAAGGTTGAGATACAAGGAGGGGAGGGTTTCCAGCCCCCTGCTCCCGTCCCCTTTAGTCGCCTTCTACATCACATGAGGAATGCCTGGGAAGTATACCTTCTCCCCTATCCCCAGTTTCCAAAAGAACTAGTATTTAAATATTATTTCCCTGAGATCAGAGCTAGACAATACTGGGCACTAGTAAAAAGTTGACTGACTTGCATCAGAGTTGCCATCTTTCTGGTTTTATTTACATCCTTGTACTTTTATATTGTTCAGTATGCAGATTAAGAGACTAGCTTATGTTACATATCCAAGGTGGTTTGCAAAATTTCTCGATTGTGAAATAATGAGCAGCACACTGTGGGAGCATTATGGACTGCATCAGGCCCTGAGTTCATCTGTCTTTTTCTGTTCTCACACTGTTGATTCTTTTTATATTATTTCTGCCTGTTTCTTCCCATTTGTTAGTCAAAAGAGAAACCATTGGTGGTCCAACTGTGACCAAAGAAACTATGTCTTTTTATCATTTGATGCTTTAAGGAAGTACTTTTTGAAATATATGTTGATAAGTAACTGTTTATCCCTGGGGATAGGGGAGAAAGAATACTTCCTGCGCATTCCTCACGTGTTGTAGAAGGTGACTAAAGGGGACGGGAGCAGGGGGCTGGAAACCCTCCCCTCCTCGTATTTTAACTTTCTAAAAGGGGAAACAGAAGAAGGAGTCATGCAGGGAGTGCTCATCCTCCACAAAGGCTCTAGATTGGAGTGTCTAAATGTGTATGGATGTAACCAAGATGAGAAAAAAGGAGAGATAGGTAGTATGTTTGAGGAAAGGAACCAGGATGTTTTGGCTCTGAGTGAAACGAAGCTCAAGGGTAAAGGGGAAGAGTGGTTTGGGAATGTCTTGGGAGTAAAGTCAGGGGTTAGTGAGAGGACAAGAGAGAGGGAAGGAGTAGCACTACTCCTGAAACAGGAGTGGTGGGAGTATGTGATAAAGTGTAAGAAAGTAAACTCTAGATTGATATAGGTAAAACTGAAAGTTGATGGAGAGAGATGGGTGATTATTGGAGCATATGCATCTGGGCATGAGAAGAAAGATCATGAGAGGCAAGTGTTTTGGGAGCAGCTGAGTGAGTGTGTTAGTAGCTTCGATGCGCGAGACAGGGTTATAGTGATGGGTGATTTGAATGCAAAGGTGAGTAATGTGGCAGTTGAGGGAATAATTGGTGTACATGGGGTGTTCAGTGTTATAAATGGAAATGGTGAAGAGCTTGTAGATTTGTGTGCTGAAAAAGGACTGGTGATTGGGAATACCTGGTTTAAAAAGAGAGATATACATAAGCATACATATGTAAGTAGGAGAGATGGCCAGAGAGCGTAATTGGATTATGTGTTAATTGATAGGCGCGCGAAAGAGAGACTTTTGGATGTTAATGTACTGAGAGGTGCAACTGGAGGTTTGTCTGATCATTATCTTGTGGAGGCGAAGATGAAGATTTGTAGAGGTTTTCAGAAAAGAAGAGAGAATATTGGGGTGAAAAGAGTGGTGAGAGTAAGTGAGCTTGGGAAGGAGACTTGTGTGAGGAAGTACCAGGAGAGACTGAGTACAGAATGGAAAAAGGTGAGAACAAAGGAGGTAAGGGGAGTGGGGGAGGACTGGGATGCATGTAGGGAAGCAGTGATGGCTTGCGCAAAAGATGCTTGTGGCATGAGAAGAGTGGGAGGTGGGCAGATTAGAAAGGGTAGTGAGTGGTGGGATGAAGAAGTAAAATTATTAGTGCAAGAGAAGAAAGAGGCATTTGGACGATTTTTGGTGGGAAATAATGCAAATGAGTGGGAGATGAATAAAAGAAAGAGGCAGGAGGTCAAGAGAAAGGTGCAAGAGGTGAAAAAGAGGGCAAATGAGAGTTGGGGTGAGAAAGTTTCATTAAATTTTAGGGACAAGGAAAAGATGTTTTGGAAGGAGGTCTATAAAGTGCATAAGACAAGGGAACGAATGGGAACTTTAGTGAAGGGGGCTAATGGGGAGGTGATAACAAGTAGTGATGATGTAAGAAGGAGATGGAGTGAGTATTTTGAAGGTTTGTTGAATGTGCTTGATGATAGAGTGGCAGATATAGGATGTTTTGGTTGTGGTGGTGTGCAAAGTGAGAGGGTTAGGGAGAATGATTTGGTAAACAGAGAAGAGGTAGCAAAAGCTTTGTGGAACATGAAAGCTGGCAAGGCAGTGGGTTTGGATGGTATTGCAGTGGAATTTATGAAAAAATGGGATGACTGTATTGTTGACTGGTTGGTAAGGTTGTTTAATGTATGTATGACTCATGATGAGGTGCCTGAGGATTGGCAAAATGCTTGCATAGTGCCATTGTACAAAGGCAAAAGGGATAAAAGTTAGTGCTCAAATTACAGATGTATAAGTTTGTGTAGTATTCCTGGTAAATTATATGGGAGGGTTTTGATTGAGAGGGTGAAGGCATGTACAGAGAATCAGATTGGGGAAGAGCAGTGTGGTTTCAGAAGTGGTAGAGGATGTGTGGATCAGATGTTTGCTTTGAGGAATGTATGTGAGAAATACTTAGAGAAACAAATGGATTTGTATGTAGCATTTATGGATCTAGAGAAGGCATATGATAAGAGTTGATAGAGATGCTCTGTGGAAGGTATTAAGAATATATGGTGTGGGAGGCAAGTTGTTAGAAGCAGTGAAAAGTTTTTATCGAGGATGTAAGGCATGTGTACGTGTAGGAAGAGAGGAAAGTGATTGGTTCTCAGTGAATGTAGGTTTGCGGCAGGGGTGTGTGATGTTTCCATGGTTGTGTGATTTGTTTATGGATGTGGTTGTTAGGAAGGTGAATGCAAGAGTTTTGGAAAGAGGGGCAAGTATGCAGCCTGTTGTGGATGAGAGCTTGGGAAGTGAGTCAGTTGTTGTTCGCTGATGATACAGCACTTGTGGCTGATTTATGTGAGAAACTGCAGAAGCTGGTGACTGAGTTTGGTAAAGTGTGTGAAAGAAGAAAGTTGAGAGTAAATGTGAATAAGAGCAAGGTTATTAGGTACAGTAGGGTTGAGGGTCAAGTCAATTGGGAGGTAAGTTTGAATGGAGAAAAACTGGAGGAAGTGAAGTGTTTTAGGTATCTAGGAGTGGATTTGGCAGCGGATGGAACCATGGAAGTGGAAGTGAATCATAGGGTGGGGGAGGGGGCGAAAGTTCTGGGAGCGTTGAAGAATGTGTGGAAGTCGAGAACATTATCTCGGAGAGCAAAAATAGTTGTGTTTGAAGGAAAAGTGGTTCCAATAATGTTATATGGTTGTGAGGCGTGGGCTATGGATAGAGTTGTGCAGAGGAGGGTGGATGTGCTGGAAATGAGATGTTTGAGGACATGTTGTGTGAGGTGGTTTGATTAAGTAATGTAAGGGTAAGAGAGATGTGTGGTAATAAAAAGAGTGTGGTTGAGAGAGCAGAAGAGGGTGTTTTGAAATGGTTTGGTCACATGGAGAGAATCAGTGAGAAAAGATTGACCAAGAGGATATATGTGTCAGAGGTGGAGGGAATGAGGAGAAGTGGGAGACCAAATTGGAGGTGGAAGGATGGAGTGAAAAAGATTTTGAGTGGTCTGGGCCTGAACATGCAGGAGGGTGAAAGGCGTGCAAGGAATAGAGTGAACTGGAACGATGTGGTATACCGGGGTCAACATGGTGTCAATTGATTGAACCAGGGCATGTGAAGCATCTGGGGTAAACCATGGAATGTTGTGTGGGGCTTGGATGTGGAAAGGGAGCTGTGGTTTTGGTGCACTATTACATGACAGCTAGAGACTTAGTGTGAACGAATGTGGCCTTTGTTGTCTTTTCCTAGTGCTACCTTGCACACATGAGGGGGGAGGTGGTTGTTATTTCATGTGTGGCGAGGTGGCGATGGGAATGAATAAAGGGAGACAGTATGAATTATGTACATGTGTATATATGTTTGTGTCTGTGTGTGTATATATATTTATACGTTTAGATGTATAGGTATGTATATTTGTGTGTGTGCATGTGTATGTATGTACATGTGTATGTAGGTGGGTTGGGCCATTCTTTCATCTGTTTCCTTGCGCTACTTCGCTAACGTGGGAGACAGTGACAAAGCAAAATAAATAGAAATAAATTGCCTTGTGATTATGTGTATCCTTTTTGTTTTATTTGGCTTTATTTCATTGTTCTTGTTTTAATGTTGCTAGTGTCCAAATTGTCTTCTGTCTATATTATATTTGTTTTGGTGCAGAGCAAACTGTCATCTGTGTTTTGTAAATAACTTTATTGGCACCTCAGTTCTTTGATTCGAAATTAACATTGTTTACAGTGTCACTTCTACATGAAACACTGTAAATATGACTTAGATAACAAAGAAGTAAATACTGTAAACAATTTTGAAAACTAGGGTAATTATTTTCTTATGCTTCCATACACATGCAGAAAAATCCTTTGTCACTTTTGAGCATTTTCACTGTAAGACAAAAATGTATTATTTCCTTATTTTACATCAGTAAGATTGAAATTTTCCTGATGTAGTAATGTTTATATTTAAGGACCAACAAAGAACAGAAGCAAAGCGTCGGCAGGAGGAACTGCGACGACAAGAGGAGATCAGGCGACAGCAGCAGCAACAGAAACAACAGGAGGAAGCAGCCAAAAGAAAGGAAGAGGCAAGGCGACAAGAAGAAGCAAGGAGACAGCAGGAAGAGGAGAGAAAAAGACAGGAGGAGGAAAGGAGAAGGTCAGTCTCCTGTTATGCTGAATGTGGAATAAGGGAATATGTAGTTGGCCTGGGAATAAGTAGAGGAGCGTGAGGAAAGTTGTGATATGGCTTTGGAGAGAGAATGCGTTTGTTGCTCAGATAGGGCATGACGCATTGTTATGAATCAGTTGAAGAATGGAATGAAGAGTACTAGCTTAGTTTAAATTGCATGGAATGAGGAGGGCTGCATCCTCAAACAGATTCAGATTTTTAGATTTGTCATCGAGTTCTGTTGAGAAGTGAAGGTGGAATTCTCTTACTTTATTCATGTGTACCAAGTTGAATTGAAGTGAAACTACAAGATAAGCATATTATGTTTGAGTAGTTGGGTAAAATTTTGATGCATGAATCATGTATTGCGATTTGCCATCATTTTGCTGTGACCCATATCAGAGTAGAGCTAAACTCAAACTGAAAGGATCTCTTGATTTTCAGGGGTTGTATTCTTTCCTTCTGCTGAGAGAATAGCCTTTCACCTCTCACTAACCACCCATTCAGCAGCAGAAGCCTTAGCTCGCTGCAGGTATGGCCTTTGCCAATCAGCAACCCCTATTCACTGA